>NC_134358.1:566317274-566537188 GCF_048569485.1 Anomaloglossus baeobatrachus | reverse complement strand
TGCAGAACAACCTGTGATCAGCTTATTGGTGGGGGAACCTTCTAATGGATGGGTGTTATACCAAGTGGAGCTCCCCTTTAAGCTGAAGACCTGAGCTAGCTGAAATAGACTGGATCATAGGGTGGGGGATCATAGGGCACCATGACGCCTGGGACAGAAAAGTGGCTGCTCAGTCGTCCTCTTGGGCCGTGGTCTTTCTCTCGACGCTGCCGTAGTAATCAGATTTTTCTTTTTATTAAAATCTTGATCGGAGAAGCAGTTTCTGGGAAAAGTAAACATTGGACGCTCGAATTATGAACTTTAGGACTAGCTGGGACATACGTGACTTTATTAGCTGCTTGGTGCCGATATTTACACTTTTCACAAACTTTCATCCTAATGGACGCCGGGTGGAGCAGCCTGCCGTTTTACTCCGCAGAAGAGCGGCAGCATTTCGTGTTTTAGCTTAGTATTTTTTTTTTTTTTGACACAACATAACAGAGGAGCAAACGAATCCAACCGGTCACGTCCATCAACTCATCTGGAGTTACCAATTTATTTTCTCCGGCCTATTCAGCACAAATTGTCACACTGCTCTGACATCACTTCCTGCTCGTCTGCCGATTGGCTGAAGCTGCACCTCAGACCTCTCCCCCTCACTTCCTGCTCCTCTGTAATTGGCTGAAGCTGCACCTCAGACCTCCCCCCTCACTTCCTGCTCCTCTTTAATTGGCTGAAGCTGCACCTCAGACCTCACCCCTCCGCTTCCTGCTCCTCGGCGATTGGCTGAAGCTGCACCTCAGACCTACCCCCTCGCTTCCTGCTCCTCGGCGATTGGCTGAAGCTGCACCTCAAATCTCCCCCCCTCGCTTCTGCTCTCTCTCGGCGATTGGCTGAAGCTGCACCTCAAATCTCCCCCCCTTGCTTCCTGCTCCTCGGCGATTGGCTGAAGCCTGCACCTCAGACCTCCCCCCCTCACTTCCTGCTCTAGGGTGATTGGCTGAAGCTGCACCTCAGACCTCCCCCCCCTCACTTCCTGCTCTTGGCTAATTAGCTGAAGTTGCACCTCAGAGACCTCACCCCTCACTTCCTGCTTCTCTGTAATTGGCTGAAGCTGCACCTCAGACCTCCCCATCACTTCCTGCTCTTCGGCGATTGGCTGAAGCTGCACCTCAGAACCTCCCCCTCACTTCGCTGCTCCTCTGTAATTGGCTGAAGCTGCACCTCAGACCTCCCCCCTCACTTCCTGCTCCTCTGTAAATTGGCTGAAGCTGCACCTCAGACCTCCCCCTCACTTCCTGCTCTCCGAGCGATTGGCTGAAGCTGCACCTCAGACCTCCCCCTCACTTCCTGCTCCTCTGTAATTGGCTGAAGCTGCACCTCAGACCTCCCCCTCACTTCCTGCTCCTCTGTAATTGGCTGAAGCTGCACCTCAGACCTCCCCCTCTGTAACATAATACCGGTAACGTTGAGAGAACTTTACTCCATATTAGAAGCCACTCTCCCGTATTTGGACCAGAAACCAGGGAAACCTCAAGTACTGTCAAAAGTTGTAGGCAGATACAGAAAAAAATGCAGCAAAATTATGAAACTTTCAAAAGTAAGGGAAAATGTCATGATTCATGAAAAAAATAATCAACTATTGAAAAAAATGTAGAGCATTGTTTTTGAGGGTTTTGTTTTATTCTGACATAAAATATGAATAAATAATTAAGAATGTTTCGATCTTTTAAAACACTAGGGGGAGCTGCTGCTGACCTGTGCCATGAAAACCAGGGCGGTGCTAGCTCGCTTTAAACGACTGCAGAAAAAGTGGGCGGGATCAGCTCCATGAGTCTGTCTCCTCCCCTTACAGGCGTTGACAAAATAAGGGAGGATGAAGTTTAGGATCACAGGGGCAGACATGTTGGTGATTGCCAAAGGGAGGATTAGATGCAAGGTCAGCGGGCTCAGCTTTGTGGATTGTATCATGCGTGATGGGATTGGATACCCAGCTTTTGTGGACTGTTTCACATGTAATAGTCTAACAGAGCGCTGTATCTAATCCTATTGCCACCTGGATTAGATACAGTGCTCTGCAGATGGAACTAGTATGGAACTAAGAGCAGCAGCTCTGCGGACTGTATTATACAATTAAGGATTAGATACAGGGCTCTGCAGATTGTATTGCATAGGAGATTAGATACACGACTGGACAGGATTAGATACAGTGTTCTGCAGACTATCGCACATGTATTAGACACAAGGTTTCTGCAGATTGTATGGAACTAGATACAGGGCTATGCGGCCTGTATTATACAATTTAGGATTAGATACAGAGTTCAGCACACATGGATTAGATACAGGGCTCTGCTGATTGTATCGCACATGGGATTAGATGCAGAGTTCTGCAGATTGTATTGCACATAGGATTAGATACAGGGCTAGAAGGGAAACTGTAAGGCAGTGCATAGTACTGGTCTACAATAAAATGGGCGTCAGGCTCCACCTAGAGGATGTACACAGCACATGCAGCCACGATACAGGAGATGGGGGTCCGTCACTGACCCGCAGTCCCCAGTGACCTGGAGCTGCCTGTATTTGATTTGTGTCGTGTTCTGACACTATGCACACAACAGTAAATAAAAATGTCAGCCCCCATCAGCTCAGGTAACTGTTTTTTGCCAACCTAATCTGTTAGCAGCATAATGTAGAGACAGAGACCCTGAATCCAGTGATGTCACTTGTTGGGCTGCTTACTGCAGTTTTGAAAACCTTTTTAACGTTTTTGTTTTTTTAAATCTTTTATCAGCAGGAGATTATCATTAGAAGACAAGTAAAACCTGCTGACATGTCATCCTCCATATTCATGAGCTCTGTATATACCCTGCCACACACCTCTGATTGGCAGCTTGCTGCCTAATGCACAGTGTACACACAGCTACCAAATCAGTGGGGAGCAGAGTTGTACAGAGCTCAGATAAAACTGTGATGATCAAAACTGACAGCAAACAGGCCAGTAAGTGACACATCGCTAGAATCCCAGTTCTCAGCCCCTACATTCTGCTGCTCTCAGGATGGGGGAGCAAAAACATAGTGATAGATTCCCTTTTAACATAAACTTTTAAACATTTGGGGAAAAAAATAGTGCTAGCTTATCTTTAAACCAGTTTGCCATGACGTAAACTTGCATCATATTTCGAGTCCCCTGAATTTGATGTGGACGCGCACGGCAAGCCCATATCTTTCTGGCAGATGATGGCTGTGATATTTCAGCCGTCATCTGCCTCTAACAACCCTGAGTGGAGCTCCGTGTCAATTTCTGACAGCAGCATTTAACACACACCCTATCATGGGGGGGGGGCGCTATTTCATGTTCCCATTGGCGCGCCTGTGACAGGATCACTGAGCGTCAATGGGTTTTTCATGAGTAAAAAGCTGTGGAGAAGAAGCGCAATAGGGTTTTACCCCAATAAACACGGGGTAATGGGTTTTCATGACAGCCTGGGGTCTGCTGGAGACCCCCGTGCTTATGACAGTGCTTCTATGAAAGTCAGCAATTAACTGGCGTTCATAGGAGGCTGATTTTTGCTATATAGCAGTGCTGATGAACAAGCTATTAAATGAACACAGGTCCCAGTCCCCTGAGGGACTAACATTGCTGTAAATAATGAAGAAAAAAAGTTTTTTAAAAATATGAAAAAAACAAGCTCAAAAATGGCCCTCTTTTTTTCTCCCTTAAAGTGCACCAATCACCAGGATTTTCGTATATAACCTAGGGCCAGTATAGCACTGGCTTTATCAGGCTGATTCTATACAGACGTTTAGTTGTCAGCCAGGATGTATAGGTTTTGAAACACAAGCAAGTAAAGGTTTGTAAAATGAGCTGCTTTTTGAGTGTCAGCAGCTACCGATCAGCTAATAGCTGGGATTTGGGTATTCATAGTGATTCCCACCCCCCTGCCTGTCTGTCCTCCCCCCTGTTATTTATGCTAATTCTATTGTAGAATAGTTTTATTAAGTGACTAGAAGGACCTGTGCTGATGTCAAACCCATGTGACCAGAAGGGGTGGAGCCCTCAGCCAACAGAAAAATAATGTTGCTTTCTGGTATCGGCTATGTTGGCTGAGGCCCCCGCCCCCTTTTGATTACATGGGTATGACATCAGCACAGGTCCTTCCAGTCACTTAGTAAAACGATTCTATAATAGAATTAAAATAAACTACAGGGGGGAGGACGGACAGGCCGGGGGGCAGGAATCACTATCAAAACCCACCCCAGCTAATTGGCAGTTGCTGTCATTCAAAAAGCTGCTTATTTTACAAACTTTACTTGCTTGTGTTTTCAAAACCTATTCCTCCTAGCTGATAACTAAAGGTATGTATAGAATCGGCCTGATAGTGCCAGTATAGCACTGTATGTATGGAATCAGCCTGATAGTGCCAGTATAGCCCTGTATGTATAGAATCAGCCTGATAGTGTCAGTATAGCACTGTATGTATGGAATCAGCCTGATAGTGCAGTATAACACCTGTATCTATAGAATCAGCCTGATAGTGTCAGTATAGCACTGTATGTATAGAATCAGTCTGATAGTGCCAGTATAGCACTGTATGTATAGAATCAGCCTGATACTGCCAGTATAGCACTGGCTCTAGGTTATACAGTAAAATCCTGGTGATTTGGTGTGCTTTACTAATTAAAAAAAATTACAAAACGAAAAAATACACATTTGTGAGTGCTATGATTGGTCCGATGTATCAAAATATAAAACAAAATTAATCCGATCAGTAAACAGCATTACGATAAAAAAAAATCAAAACTCCACAATAGGGGGGGGGGGTTGACCCGCTGCAAAATTGCAATAAAATCCAATAAAAGAAAATCAAAACATTTTATCTGCTCCAAAATGGTATACAAAAAAACAAGCCCTCGCACAGACCCATATTCCAGAACAAAAAAGGTTTTTTTTGGTTTTTTTTATTTTTATTTGGTATCTGTTTCCACACTGACCTGGAGAGTACTGTATAGTGAACATGGTAAATAATTAAAAATCATGGAATTGCACTTTTTGCAATTTTAATGCACTTGGAATTGTTTCCTGCTTTCACAGTGCATCACATGCTAAAATCAATGGAAGCCATTCCAAAGTACAACTTGTCCCGCAAAAAGTAAGCCCTCATACGGCTATGTGAAAGGAAAAAAAATATAGAGGTTATAGTTCTTGGAAGAAGGGGATAAAAAAAACAAACAAACCCAAAAACACAGAAAAATAGCCATATCATGAATGGGAGTCCAATCTATGAAACCCCACCCCCCGGAGATCCTGAGACCGTATTTTAGAATAGAGAGGCCTCCTGCTGAACTTGAGGTCCATTCTTAGTCTAGAAGACTGCTAGGAAACAGTGGAGTGCTTTACTCGCCTGCCTTGTAGTTTAGCGACCTCGGTCTCTAGATTGCTGATGGTTTCAGCTCTAATATATTACACAGGCTGGCAGAGCGGTAAGGCAGCAATAAACAGGGCAGGAAGTGATGGTCAGAGGAGGGCGTGGCTTTTCCCAATCCTGCTACACCGCTCAGTAGATTTCAGCAGTAGTTTGTATTTTATGGTGGATTTTCTGTATTCTCAGCATCTTGGATACTTTTATATTTTGAAGGATTAAAACAGAATCCGTGGCCCCCAACGTATCACTCGAATCCTGTAGTCTTATGAATTGTGACAATTCGTCTGGAGTTTCATCTTTTAATGCACTTTATTTCTTATAGGCTGGAGAAGTGGACAAGATGACTGTGGCATAAACAACATTTAGTTTATTCCAAATTTGGTAGTTGTCTGTGTGTGTGTGTGTGTCTAATGAAAAAAACAACCAAAAAAAACACAATAAAGCCATATTATACTTATTCATCAGTATTATTTTTTTTAGTTTTTGGGGGATTTTTTTTACTACTTGTGACTAACTACAAGGAAAACATGGGCAATGAGGGGAAGGAACACTTTACACTTTTTTTTTTTTTTAATACTTTAGTTCACAAACTTTAAAACTTTTTGACTAGAAAAACTCCTTTGTTGTTGTACACGGTTTCTGATGCTAATATTTTTGTCTTTTTTTTTTTTTTTGTCACAACTATAAACACTGTGGTCTCTGGTTTATCTTTTTTTTTTTTTTTTTTCTTCCTAATTTACAAATCTATATATTGATCAACTTCTCAAAACCCAGAGGGTTTTCTTTGTGTATGCATAATTCTACATAGGAGCTGTATACTATAAACTCTGGGAAACTTTATAAAGCCTTATGTTAGCTCCTTAGTGATGAAGAAAATGTTGATCTTAATATTCCGGACAAATTTTTACAATTCTTACCAGTGTAACTTTATGAGGTTATAACTCTGGAGCTGCAACGGATCCCGGTGATTCTGAGTGTTTTTTCGTGACATATTGGACTTTATGTTAGTGGTAAATTATAGAACGCTATATTTTGCGTTTACACTACAGTTCAAAGTTCAGGGTCACTTAGATATTTCCTTATTATTGAAAGAAAAGCACATTTTTTTTTTCTTCAATGAAGCTAACATTAAATTAAACAAATACACTCTATGCATTGTTAATGTGGTAAAATGACAATTCTAAGCTGCAAACATCTGTTTTTTTAATGCAATATGTACAATATAGTATAGACAAAGTTTGGACACGCCTTCTCATTCAATGAGTTTTCTTTCTTTTTCATGACTCTGAAAATTGTAGATTTACATTGAAGGCATCAAAACTATGAATTACCACATGTGGAATGAAATCCTTAACAAAAAAGGTGTGAAACAACTGAATATATGTCTTATATTGCTAGGTTCTTCAAAGTAGCCACCTTTTGCTTTGATTACTGCTTTGCACACTCTTGGCATTTCTCTTGATGAGCATCAAGAGGTAGTCACCGGAAATGGTTTTCACTTCACAGGTGCGCCCTGGTCTGGTTTAACTTAGTGTGATTTCTTGCTTATAAATGGGGTTGGGACCAATCAGTTGTGTTGTGCAGAAGTCTGGTGGATACACAGCTGATAGTCCTACTGAATAGACTGTTAGCTGCTTTTTTCTTGGCATAATACAAATTCTAAGTAAAGAGAATCAAGTGGCCATCATTACTTTAAGAAATGAAGGTCAGTCAGTCTGAAAAATTGGGAAAACTTTGAAAGTGTCCCAAAGTGCAGTGGCAAAAAACCATCAAACACTCCAAAGAAACTGGTTCACATGAGGACCGCCCCAGGAAAGGAAGACCAAGAGTCACCTCTGCCTGCGGAGGATAAGCTTATCCAAGTCACCCAGCCTCAGAAATCACAAGTTAGCAGCTCAGATTAGAGACCAGGTCAATGCCTTACAGAGATCTAGCAGCAGACACATCTCTAAAACAAACTGTTAAGAGAAGACTTTGTGCAGCAGGCCTTCATGGTAAAATAGCTGCTAGGAAACCACTGCTAAAGACCGGCAACAAGCAGAAGAGACTTGTTTGGCTAAAGAACACAAGGAATGGACATTAGACCAGTGGAAATCTGTGCTTTGGTCTAATGAGTCCAAATTTGAGATCTTTGGATCCAACCATCGTGTCTTTGTGCGACGCAGAAAAGGTGAACGGATGGACTCTACATGGCTGGTTCCCACCGTGAATCATGAAGGAGGAGGTGTGATGGTGTGGGGGTGCTTTGCTGGTGACACTTTTGGAGATTTAATCAAAATTAAAGGCATACTGAACCAGCATGGCTACCACAGCATCTTGCAGCGGCATGCTATTCCATCCAGTTTGCGTTTAGTTGGACCATCATTTATTTTTCAACAGGACAATGACCCCAAACACTTCTCCAGGCTGTGTAAGGGCTATGTGACTAAGAAGGAGAGTGATGGGGTGCTACGCCAGATGACCTGGCCTCCAGTCACCAGACCTGAACCCAATCGAGATGGTTTGGGGTGAGCTGGACCGCAGAGTGAAGGCAAAAGAGCCAACAAGTGCTAAGCATCTCTGGGAGCTCCTTCAAGACTGTTTCAAGACCATTTCCGGTGACTACCTCTTGAAGCTCATCAAGAGAATGCAAAGAGCGTGCAAAGCAGTAATCAAAGCAAAAGGTGGCTACTTTGAAGAACCTAGAATATAAGACATGTTTTCAGTTGTTAAGTATTTCATTCCACATGTGTTAATTCATAGTTTGATGCCTTCAATGTGAATCTACAGTTTTCAGAGTCATGAAAATAAAGAAAACTCTTTGAATGAGGTGTGTCCAAACTTTTGGTCTGTACTGTAGGTGTATAGAGACCCATTTCTAACAACCACCACTCCAGTGTTCTAATGGTACATTGTGTTTGCTATGTTAGAAGGTTAATGGATGTTTAGAAATCCCTTGAAAACCCTTGTGTAAGTATGTTAGCACAGCTAAAAACAGTTTTGTTTCACTGTATAGAGGTTGAAGTTAGATGAAAATGTAACTGTAATTAAATACTATTAAAAATATTACCTATAGTACCCCATACAGAGCACCACTAACAATAAATTCGGGCCGTGCGTACCCTATTGTGTTAACAAAACGCACGCATTAAGCAGCAAAACAATGACGCTAGATTCTCTCTTAGATCAATATCTAAAATATCTAAATTGGCCCATCCAGCATAAATAATAGCGAGAAAAGTATATGAATATAAGTAATTCTCCATCTGCCCTTTATAATATAAAGGCGGAGGATGATAATGAATGTACCTCACAAATTAGAGTGCTTAGACGTATAAATTTGTCTCACTGGCATCTGATCAACAAATCAGGATGGTTCCTATTTAATAAGTCTTAATAAAAGTTACATTTTCATCTTAATTTCAACCTCTATACAGTGAAATAGTTTTCTAATTTTTGGTTGGAGATCATTGGCTATCACAGACTCGGTGAAACACTGAAAACAGTTTTGCTGATTAGAGAAGCTATAAAACTGACCTTCCTTTTGAGCTGGTTGAGAATCTGGAGCATTACATTTGTTGGTTCCGTTAAACTCTCAAAATGGCCAAGAAAAGAGAACTTTCATGTGAAACGCGACAGTCTATTCTTGTTCTTAGAAATGAAGGATATTCCATGCGAGAAATTGCCAAGAAACTGAAGATTTCCTACAGCGGTGTGTACTACTCCCTTCAGAGAAGAGCACAAACAGGCTCTAACCAGAGTAGAAAGAGAAGTGTGAGGCCGCGCTGCACAACTGAGCAACAAGACAAGAACATTACAGTCTCTAGTGTGAGAAATCCACGCCTCACAGGTCCTCAACTGGCAGCTTCATTACATAGTACCCACAAAACGCCAGTGTCACCGTCTACAGTGAAGAGGCGACTTATGAGATTAATTCCCAATAGATGAGCCATGAGGTAGACCACGCTGCCGGCATATGTATACCGGCAGCGTGTATGCACTACTCACATTTACCACAAAAGACAGGAGGAAGGCGAGTATATATGCAAATATGAAAATTCTTTATTAATTGAAAAGGTGCACACGTAAACAACAGCAATTGATCAAAATTTAAAAACAACTACCAGTTAATCATGGGGGCATATGGCATTGAAAAGAGTGGGGTATTTTCTATCTGTCTCACATAGCCGTGGCAGAGGTGACACAAATCACAAGGGAATAGTATATAGTAATTTAGCAAAACCTGAGGCAGAAATATGACATATTATCTGTCTGTCTCAAATAGTCGTGAAAGAGTTGACACAAACCAAAAAAGGAAGAATGGTATATAGTAAATTGGCAAAGTATGAGGCAGGGATGTAATGAAATATTTTCTATCTGTCTCCAGTAGCCGTGGGAGAGGTGACAGTAAGGCTAGTTTCACACTTGCGTTGGGTTGAATCCGCTGGGTCCGTTGCTGCGTCGTTTTGACGCATCCGTTATTTTTGTGGTGGCAACGGATGCAACGGGTCCGTTATTTCACAGGAATCCGTTAGCTGATTCCTGTGAAATAACGGACCGTTGCATCCGTTTGGCATCCGTTAGGCGTCCGTCTAACGGAATCCGTCAGCTCTGTTTTATTTCTTTTTTCATTTTTTTTTCATTCTGGGCATGCTCAGTATAAATTAGCGGAATCCAGCAGCGGATTCCGTTGTTAAGCACTTAGCAACGGAATCCGCTACTATAGAGAACCATTATAAATTTTAACGGAACCAAAGGAAACCGTTGGTTGGCGTCATTTTGACACAAGCATTTAACGTTACATTCTGCGTTGCTTCCGCTTGGCGGAAGCAACGGAGCATCGGTCAACGGAAGCAACGCAGGTACTTTTGGCACAATCCGTCATCAATGCAAGTCTATGGGAAACAACGGAATCCGTTAACGGATTCCGCTGTTTCCCAAGACAGCGGATTGCGCCAAAAAAAAACCAACGCAAGTGTGAAAGTACCCTAAGCCACACAAATGGTAATTGGCAGAGCGTGAGACAGAGGCGTAATGATATGGTCAAACTCCACCTGTATATATAATAAGATGTGAAGGCACCCGTATAGCCAGAAGGATCCCAGATAACAAATACAAGTAAAGTACTGCACGGTAAATTTCATGTGATGAATTTATCAAAAAAGTAAGGGACCACAGACTGACCGGGTGAAAAAAGGGGGGGGGGGAAATCTCCAGTCAACTCAAGAAGAATTGTCTAAGGAGACTGGAGTATCAGGGGAGTTAAACCACAATCATTAGCATATCAAAAACATTGTGCATGCTTTAGAGAAAGTCATAAAATGCAAATTACTATAAAAAGGCCTAAATTGACATGAATGATACCACAAAGATCCCTAGGTCCATCATAGCAGCATATGAGTAAAGTTAAAGTGCAAGTGCATTCAAGCTAGGCTCAGGTCCGAGTGGCATTATGCATATGGAATGCACAAGTCATTATGAAGTGCTACGGTCAAGATGTGACAGAGGAAGAAACCTGAAACATGTTCAATACCAAATGTACATACCCAAAGGCGAGCAGGATCACCACCAACGCGCGTTTCGCGGAGGTACTATTGCTTTCTCAAGGAGGAAACCCTGAGAAAGCAATATACGGGTGCCTTCACATGTTATTATATATACAGGTGGAGTTTGACCATATCATTACGCCTCTGTCTCACGCTCTGCCAATTACCATTTGTGTGGCTTACTGTCACCTCTCCCACGGCTACTGGAGACAGATAGAAAATATTTCATTACATCCCTGCCTCATACTTTGCCAATTTACTATATACCATTCTTCCTTTTTTGGTTTGTGTCAACTTTCACGGCTATTTGAGACAGACAGATAATATGTCATATTTCTGCCTCATGTTTTGCTAAATTACTATATACTATTCCCTTGTGATTTGTGTCACCTCTCCCACGGCTATCTGAGACAGATAGAAAATACCCCACTCTTTTCAATGCCATATGCCCCCATGATTAACTGGTAGTTGTTTTTAAATTTTGATCAATTGCTGTTCTTTACGTGTGCACCTTTTCAATTAATAAAGAATTTTCATATTTGCATATATACTCACCTTCCTCCTGTCTTTAGTGAAGAGGTGACTCCGGGATGCCGGCCTTCAGGGCAGAGTGGCAAAGAAATGTGATGGTCTGGGGTTGCTTTGGTGCTGGTAAAGTGGGAGATTTGTGCAAGGTAAAAGGGATATTGAATAAGGAAGGCTATCACTCCATTTTGCAACATCATGCCATACCCTGTGGACAGCGCTTGATTGGAGCCAATTTCATCCTACAACAGGACAATGACCCAAAGCCACCTCCAAATTATGCATGAACTATTTAGGGAAGAAGCCGGCAGCTGGTATCTATCTGTAATGGAGGGGCCCAGTCACCAGACCTCAACCCTATAGAGCTGTTGTGGGAGCAGCTTGACCGTATGGTGCGCAAAAAGTGCCCATCAAACCAATCCAACTTGTGAGGGGGGGGAATATCTCCAGATTACCTCCGCAAATTAACAGCTAGAATGCCAAAGGTTTGCAAAGATGGAATTGTGCAAAGGAGCATTCTGTGCCGAAAGCAAAGTGTGAAGGAGAAAATTATTTCAAGTAAATATCATTTCTAACCTCGTCACTGTCTGGACTATATTTTCTATTCATTATGCAACTCATTGGATAAATAAAAGTATGATTTTTCATGGAAAAGACAAAATTGTCTGGGTGACCCCAAACTTTTGAACTGTAGTGTATATTTGCAAAACTCAGAAATTTTGGCAAAAATTGTGAACCTTTTTGCAATTTTCAAACTTTGAATATTTATGCCCTTAAAATCAGAAAATTATTAATAAGTAACATGTCCCACTTCTCTACTTTACACCAGCGCAATTTTTGAAACACAATTGTTTTTTGTTAGGAAGCTAGATGGGTTCAAAGTTTATCAGCAATTTCTCATTTTTCCAACAAAATTTACAAAGCTATTTTTTTAAGAACCACATCACATTTAAAGTGACTTTGAGAGGCCGAGGTGGCAGAAAACACCCAAAAGTGACACCTTTCTAAAAACTGCACCCCTCACACTGCTCAAAACCACATCCCAAATGTTAATTAATCCTTCAAGGGCTTCACAGGAATGAATGCAAAGTGGAATGAAGAAACAAATGTCACAGGGTGTAACTGATTAATGAGGGGACAGGTGGCCCTCAGACTGGAGTCCTTGTGCTGTCCCTTATCTTGGAGGTAGGTTTGATGGTAACCAGGTCTGAGCCCCCAGCATAACCCTAACTCCGGTCCGAGCCCTGATTTTACTCCCCCTCTCCCATACCTGTGAGGCAGGACGGGAAAACAAAGACAAAACCCCACAAAATGACACAGACAAGGGAGAACAGAAACTTGTACACACAGCACTGAAAACACAAAGGAGAGACAGTATGTGTACAGGGAAACAACGAAAAGAGAAGAAGTAACGCACAACAGGGGAATGCTCACACCACTCAGAAGCGCAACACAGATCACCATAAACAGGAAAATCACCAAGAATAGGCATTGCTGGAACTTTTGATGAAGCTATTGGCACATACAGAAAGTAAGCCGCGCTTTAAATAGTGAGGAGACAGCTGCATGTGGCAATTAGCAACCTGAGCTCTTAGGTCCTGCTCACAAGTCTGCAGAAATTAACTGTGTGTGTGTGTGTGTGTGTGTGGAGGATGCTACACAGAGGAGCAGTGTGTTGGATATTATACAAATGGGCAGTGTTTGTTGGTATTTACAGAGGAGCAGTGTACGTGTGGGGACATTATACAGAGGAGCAGTGTGTGGAGGGGGATATATTGAGGAGCAGTGTTTGTGGGGAGATATTAGACAGAGGAGCAGTGTGTGGGAGGATATTATACAGAGGAGCAGTGTGTGGGAGGATATTATACAGAGGAGCAGTGTGTGGGAGGATATTATACAGAGGAGCAGTGTGTGTGGGAGGATATTATACAGAGGAACAGTGTGTGGGGGGATATTATATCGATAAACAGTGTGTGTGGGACACTAAACAGAGGAGCAGTGTGTGGGGGATATTATACAGAGGAGCAGTGTGTATGTGGGGATATTATACAGAAGACCAGTGTGTGGGTAGGTACTATGCAGAGGGGCATTGTGTGTGGGGGATATTATACAGAGAAGCAGTGTATGGGGGGATATTATACTGAGGAGCAGTGTGTGGGAGGATATTATACTGAGGAGCATTGTGTGTGGGGGATAGTATACTGAAGTGCAGTGTGGGGGGGGATAGTGTACTGAGGTGCAATGTGTTGGGTAATATTATACAGAGGAGCAGTGTGGGGGGATATTATACAGAGGCACAGTGTGTGGGGGATATTACACTGAGGAGAAGTGTGTTTGGGGGATATTATACAGAGCTGCAGTGTGTGTGAATATTATACACGGGCATTGTGTGGGTATATTCTACTGAGGGGCAGTGTTTGTGGGGGATATTATACATGGGTCAGTGTGTGTGGGAGAGATATTATACAGAGGAGCAGTGTGTGTGTGTGTATGTGTGTGTGTGTGGGATATCTTACAGAGGGGCAGTGTGTGGGGATATTATACACAGGGATATTGTGTGGGGGTACACTGAGGGGCAGTGTGTGGGGGAATTAAATAGGGGCAGTGTGGGAGAGAGATTATAGAAAGGGGCGGTGTAGAGAGTATATTATGGAGAGGGGAGGTGTAGGGGGGGTGTTATTAATTTTCTAAGGGAAATGCCTTATTTTCTGGAACAACTTCAAAGGTGCTAACACTTTTGGCCATGACTGTGTGTGTGTGTGTATGTATGTATGTACGTACGTATGTATGTATATATATATCTATATATATAATTGCCTTATTCTGTCTGTCTGTCTGTCTGTCTGTCTGTCATGCTCCGAAATTGTGTCCTTACGGTGACACAAAGCTGATTGGCCGCTGGGCTCGCCATGGCCCCGCCCCCCCACACGGATTGGCCTCTCGCCCCGGCTCTCTGCAGGCCACGCCCCCCTCACGCAATGCACGCTCGCTCTCTCTGGCCCAACTGACACGGAGCCCCGATTCCCAGGTGAGTACACACACACACATCAGATCACACTCACTCTCACACTCACTCTCACACACACCTCACACATCACAACATGCTGGGATATCTCTTGCTTCTACACCGGCTCCGTCAGGATCCCGGCAGCGCCAGACATAACCTTGCGATGCTGGGATCTTCACGGAGGCCGTGAAAGCTGGTAACCATTATACACATCGGGTAACTAAGGTCCCTTAGTTACCCGATGTGTATCATAGTTACCAGTGTACACCGGCTCACACTCACTCTCACACACACCTCACACACACATCACATCGCATCCACACATCAAGGTCCTGCAGCGCCGGAAAATACAGACACATAACAGCACACACACATAACAGCACACACACATAACAGCACACACATACACACACACAAATCAGATCACACTCACTCTCACACACACATCACATCGCATCCACATACTCACAACATCCTGGGATATCGCTTGCTTCTCGGCGGCGATACTGGCTGTTGTGATCTTCCAGGACCTGCCGGAGGATCACATGGCCAGAAGCATGTGATATCCCCGGATGTTGTGAGTATAAGCGCGTATGTGCGATATCGTCAGTGTCTGTGTGTGTGAGTGGATGCGATCGGGTGTGTGTGAGTGGATGCGATCGGGTGTGTGTGAGTGGATGCGATCGGGTGTGTGTGAGTGGATGCGATCGGGTGTGTGTGAGTGGATGCGATCGGGTGTGTGAGTGTCGGCAGAGGAGCACGGCGTGCTGGAGGAGGCTGGGAGCAGAGAGGCTGATCATGGGGAAGGCTGGGAGGAGAGAGGCTGATGCTGGGGGAGGCTGGGAGGGGGAGGCTGGGACGAGGGAGGCTGATGCTGGTGGAGGCTGATGCTTGGGGAGGCTGGGAGCGGAAGGCTGATGCTGAGGGAGGCTGGGAGAGGGAGGCTGGGAGGAAGGAGGCTGGGAGGAGAGAGGCTGATCCTGGGGAAGGCTGGGAAGGGGAGGCTGATGCTGGGGGAGGCTGGAAGGAGAGAGGCTGGAAGGAGAGAGGCTGATGCTGGTGGAGGCTGATGCATGGGGAGGCTGATGCTGGGGGAGGCTGGAAGGAGAGAGGCTAATGCAGGTGGAGGCTGATGCTTGGGGAGGCTGATGCTGGGGGAGACTGGGAGGGGAAGGCTGATGCTGAGGGAGGCTGGGAGGAAGGAGGCTGGGAGGAGAGAGGCTGATCCTGGGGAAGGCTGGGAACGGGAGGCTAATGCTGAGGGAGGCTGGAAGGAGAGAGGCTGATGCTGGGGGAGGCTGGAAGGAGAGAGGCTGATGCTGGTGGAGGCTGATGCTTGGGGAGGCTGATGCTGGGGGAGACTGGGAGCGGAAGGCTGATGCTGAGGGAGGCTGGGAGAGGGAGGCTGGGAGGAAGGAGGCTGGGAGGAGAGAGGCTGATCCTGGGGAAGGCTGGGAAAGGGAGGCTGATGCTGGGGAAGGCTGGAAGGAGAGAGGCTGGAAGGAGAGAGGCTGATGCTGGTGGAGGCTGATGCATGGGGAGGCTGATGCTGGGGGAAACTGGGAGCAGAAGGCTGATGCTGAGGGAGGCTGGGAGGAAGGAGGCTGGGAGGAAGGAGGCTGGGAGGAGAGAGGCTGATCCTGGGGAAGGCTGGGAAGGGGAGGCTGATGCTGAGGGAAGCTGGAAGGAGAGAGGCTGATGCTGGGGGAGGCTGGAAGGAGAGAGGCTGAGGCTGGGAGGAGAGAGGCTGATGCTGGGGAAGGCTGATGCTGAGGGAGGCTGGGAGGGGAAAGCTGATGCTGGGGAAGGCTGGGAGGACGGAGGCTGGGAGGAGAGAGGCTGATCCTGGGGAAGGCTGGGAGAGGGAGGCTGATGCTGGAGGAGGCTGGAAGGAGAGAGGCTGATGCTGGCGGAGGCTGATGCTGGGGAGGCTGGGAGAGGGAGGCTGATGCTGAGGGAGACTGGGAGGAGGGAGGCTGGGAGAGGTAGGCTGAGAGAAGAGAGGCTGATGCACACACACACACACACACACACACGCGCGCGCACTGCACAACACACCACACACACACACACACACTGGGAACCACAAACAACTGCCCTACACAGACACCCACACACACAGACAACGCTGCACACACACAACACCCAACACACAAACACCGCGGCACACACAAATATACGCACATACCGCACAACACACACATTGCTCAAAACATACCTCCCCCCAAAACACACCACACACACACAAACCGCGCAACACACACACAACGCTACAGACACACAGCGCTCCACAAACAACGCAACACACGCAACACACATACAACACCGCTCTCACCCCCCGTCACACCCAGACAACACCCAGAACATGTACAGCGCCCTACACAAACACTTGGTAACTACAGACAACAACATCTCTCTCTATATATATAACAAAAATCATACATGAACTACACAATACGTAAATTCTAGAATACCCGATGCGTAGAATCGGGCCACCTTCTAGTATATATATATATATACATACATACATATACACACACACGTTTTTCCAAGAATGGTGGTTAGTGTGGAGGGCTTGAGGGGTGGAGTCGGAGCTGGGGTGGGGTGAAATATTCATGAATACGGCATAAATGGTTGAAATTGGAAGACCTCTAAAAAAACAAGATCAGACGTGGTGGATTTGAGGTGCAGATTCTCCAGCACAAATTTGTAATTTATTGTACATTTGAAGAGATCAATTTTCTTAGGATATAAAAAAAATGGCCTCCTGTCCTCGTTTGTTTCCTGGAAAACTAGGTAAAAAATCAGTAGGGGGGGGCACCAAAGGGAAGTTTTGCACAGGGCGCCATTCAGACTAAGGCCGGCCCTGAGCCTGACCCCCACCAGCATGCTCAGGCACGTCATAAAAGCACTCCCTAGACCACAATCAGTGTCTTTAGGTGACACCAGTGCTTCTTCCTCTGTGCTAGATGCTTGTCAAACACCTATCCAGGACGCAGGTGCGGAAACTTCCTGCCCTGCAGCTGTTGTTGCACAATCAGCGTTCAGGTGTCCTTACTCCAGGCCTTGTAATGCAAACATAAATAACCAGCCAATCACCCATCCACAGGCCCAAACAGATTTCCAAACTGCTTGACCTGGAAATGTTGCCGTTTAGGCTTGTGGATAATGAGATTTTCTGCAACTTCATGGTAGCGGCTATCCCTTGGTACTTGTTCCCCAGCTGCCACAATTGTGCCATTCCCACTTTACACCAGCACTCGTCTCATAAAATCACCCGTGCCTTCACCAACATAGGTACTAGGAAGGTCTATTTAACTGACACATGGAAAAGAATTTGTGGACAGAGTTGCTACATTTGCCTGACGGCATACTGGTTGAACTTTGTGGAGGCCGGGACAGAGTTGGACACTGGGACGGCACACATGCTACCGACACTGAGGATTGTGGACCCTGGTTCCATCAGGGTTTCCCCCACCTTGTACACCAGTTTCTGCACCCTCTCCTTCTCCTCCATCTCCAAATTGTCATCTCCGATCACATCATCCACATCGGTCACAAGCCGTAAGCACTTCCTCGGTGAAGCCACAACTAGCTCTGCTGAAACTAATTTCTTTAGCTGACAAACTGATCACTGCCGCAGAGTTGTTGAAAGGTAAACCTGACCAGACAGACCTTGACTCTCGATGCCTAATTTACAACCAGGCATGGTCATGTGTGATAATGGCCAAATCTTGGTGGCAACTTTTAAGCTTGACAATCTCTAGCACACGTACCAGGCCTGGCCGACGTGCTCAGCTCAGTGGTTCAACGCTTTCTGAAAACCTACCCAGATTTGCCTGTGCTACTTGTGATGGTACGTTGTGTGTGCACCCATTTCTGCAAGTCACCTACAGCTGTCGCCGGTCTGGCAGTGCCAGCTCATCAACTGGTGTGCAATGTGACCACGCACTGGAACTCCACATTACACATGTTAGCAAGAGTTTGGGAGTAGCAGAGAGCAGTAGTTGAATACCCGCTACAACAAGCTCGTCAGTATTCCGATTAGCCTCTGTGCTACTGGCAAGTGGGCATGGATGTCTGACATCTGTGAGGTTCTACAAAGCTTTGAGGAATTAATCACGGTGCCATAATTAGCATAGCCATCCTGCTTCTGTGTCTACAAAAATGCTTGCTGCTCAAAGAAGGAAAAGTAGGCTGAGGCTGAGATGGCTGAGATGCAAAGTTGTCCTCCTGGTGGGTACAGGGAAGTCTTGTCTGTTGGGAGACATGACAAACTTTATGTCCTGCCACCTTTTCCGTGACCCTTACATTATAACCATTTTGGACAATACTGATAACTGGTTGTTCACCCTTGTCGACTCACGCTACAAGGAGAACTTTCCTTCTGTCCTTCCTAAGGTGTAGAGGGCTAGTAAAATGATGCAATACCAGAAGGCCCTAGTTGAAAAATTAATACAAAAATTTCCCTTCTGACAACACTTGCTGAAGAGGTCCTTGGGCAACCAAGGAGGAGAGACGAGGGAGAAACACACCATGTCTAACAGAGGCAAGGGAACACTATGAAAGGTCTGGGACAGTATCTTTAGACCCTCCCTGCTCCCAGGTTCTGATGCACAGGGCAGTCTGACATGGAGGGAAATGTTATGAAAGATGATGAAGGAGTACCTAGCTGACCGTACCAGCATCCTCCATGATGCCATGGTGATGTACAACTATTGGGTATCCAAGCTGGACATGTGGCATGAACTGTCCCTCTATGCCTTGGAGGTGTTGGCCTGTCCTGTCGCTAATGTTTTATCAGAGCGATTTTTAGTGTTGGCAGGGGCATAATAGCTGCTCAAGTAAAATTGCTGATAGGCTGATATGACCACTCAGTGTTTGGCCACTTGTGTGGGGGTGAACTTTTCTTAATTAGGCCAGACATATAGGTCCTATTCTTTGTTAAATCAAGAGACGTTAACCATTGTCTCTTCCCAGACTGATCGGAGCCTATAAATGGAAATAAAGATGGATTTACAAAATACTAACAAAATAATAAAAATGTAAATTTAGATTTAAGGAGCAAAACAGTAACAATACAGTGACATGACAAGAATCTGCAGAACTAATTATATGCTAAATAGTTTCAAGTCAAATTTATGTATGAGATAGCCAAGATGATTGTCTATAAAATGAAGGTTGTCTCACGCTCAAAGCTGTAGTGGATGGTGAGATATGGAGCCTGAAAGTCAAAAGTGCAAAACATTGTTAGCCTTTTGCTTGTCACTATAGGTGCAGAGTAGAGAACAAAAACAGCAGAGGTATAGCCTAGCCGATATTCCACTGACTGGCAGAAACTAACATCAATATGGATGAACATTAAAATGAGACTATCACCAGCAGGAGGAACGTATTTAAAGCTCTACCCGAATGATGATTGGGCAGGCAAACACGAAAATAAATACACCTGTTATCCTAATAAATTAAAAACATAGAGAATTGAAACTAAACACCCAAAGAAAAGGTGAATCTACTGTGGTCCAACGGACAGAGAATCAACCATAGAGCACAGACTTAAGAGTTGGAATACAGACGCATTACAGAGAAGGTGAACAATTGTTCCCCAGAGCACCCACTCACAGCAAGTTCCCAGGGAAAGGGTTAGGCGTTCCTTTCTTTTCTGGTATATGGTTCTGGGTTTATTAATTTTCCTTTTCCTCTTTCTCAACCATATAAACAGGGTCATCATGCAGCTCTACATATTTTTAAAGGGCGATCAGGCGGCTTTCACTAATAATTATTAGGGCCATCAAGCAGCCCTCACTAGTACATTTTGGAGGGCCATCAGGTGGCTCTCAGTCATACATTTTTGAGGGCCATCAGGCAGCCCTCACTCATACATTTTGGATGGTCATCCGGCGGCCCTCACTCGTAAATTTAGGAGGGCCATCAGCCACCTGAAACTCATACATTTTTGAGGGCCATCAGGCAGCCCTCACTCATAAATTTTGGATGCCCATCAGGTGACCCTCACTCATAAATTTAGGAGGGCCATCAGGCAGCCCTCACTCAAATTTTGGAGGGCCAGCAAGCGACCCTCTCTCATAATGTTTAAAGGATCATTGGGTGGCCCTCACTCATAAATTTAGGAGGGCCATCAGGCAGCCCTCACATAAATTTTGGAGGTCCATCAAGCAACTCTCATAATTTTTAAAGGATCGTTGGGTGGCCCTCACTCAATTACTGAAAGGCCATCCCGTGGTACACGGTCCACAGACACTACTATTTTTCATTTTGTATCATCCCCTTCTTACTCCATCACATGTCCCAAAACATCATCTGTGCCCTGACCAACGCAGTTACTGGGAAGGTCCACTTAACGACCAACACCTGGGCAAGTGCTTGTGGCCAGGGACACTACATTTCCCTGACGGCACACTGGGTCAACTTGTGGAGGCCGAGACTGAGTTGGACCCTGAGACAGCGCACGTGCTACCGACGCTGATGATTACGGGTCCTAGTTCCATCAGAGTTTCCTCCTACACGATTTTCTGTACCCCCTCCTCCTCCATATCTGAATTGTCATCTTAGAGCACATTGGCAAACTGTAAGCACTGCAGCATTGCCTCAATGAAGCGGCAACAGAGTCTGCTGAAACTATTTTTTTATGTGACAAACAGCAACCTCCACAGAGTTATTGAAAGGTCTAACAGACCAGACAGATCTGTAGCTCTCGCTGCTGAATCTACGACCAGGCATGGTTGTGTGTAATAATAGTTATAACCTGCTTGGCAAGCTCGCAAATGTACAATGCCTGTTCCACATGCTCATCTTAGTGGTTCAGTCCCCAGCCCCCACTATATTCCATGGTGTGCCATCTCCACCTTTCACCAGCCTGTGTACCATAACATCACCAGACCAAAGCAGTTAGGTTGCAGCAGCAGTATGCCTATAGAAGGAGTGTAATGCAATACACCCTGCCTTTATGCTTCTAATTCAACACTATCCCTCCTCCAGCAGCTATCCCTATACTGAATGCCGTTAACAGCTATATTAGTAGGGAATAGAATAGATTTAGGCCTGAAAAAGACTTTTGGCTTTAGGTTGTAGTAGTAAAGACTGTAAGGTTATAATCCCTGCCTACATGCCTCTATTACAGTATCCCTGCTCTAGCAGCTAGCCCTACACAAATTGCAGCTAAGAGCGGTATTATTAGTGAATAAAATAGACTTGAAATAACCCTGAGAAAGACTTTTGGGTTAACATAGCAGCAGCAGCAAGGTCTGTAAGGCTAGAGTCCCAGCTAGCATGCCTCTAATACACTATTTCTTCTCCAGCAGCTTGCCCTACACTAAATGCAGATAAGAGTGGTATTATAGAATAGAACAGATATTATATGTAGCAGCAGCAGCAAGGTCATAAGGCTAGAATCCCTACCTACATGCCTCTAATACACTATGAGAAGAAAAAAATCCAACTCCCGCTTCACTAACTGTAGGCTTCTTTATTATTAAAATCACAAGAATACCGCACACTCCATATTCCCTATAATGCCTCTACGCATTTCTGGTGTCAAGCACTCTTAGCCATGTTTTGGCTAAGTGGATCTGTGCTCCTAACAAGAGGGCTTGTCACAATGCGGTGAGCTGGACTTTCTTTTATCTAATACACTATCCCTTGTCCAGCAGCTTGCCCTAGACTAAATACAGATAAGAGCAATATTATTATAGAATAGAATATATGTTTTTAGTAGCAGTTGCAAGGTTTGTAAGGTTAAAATCCCTACCTACATGCCTTTAGTACATTATCCCTTCTCCAGCAGCTGGCCATACACCAAATGCAGATAAAAACGTTTTTATTATAATATAGAATAGATTTTTTTTATGTAGCAGCAGCAGCAAGGTCTGTAAGACTAGAAGCACTGCCTAATACACTATCCCTACTCTAGAAGCTAACCCTACACTTTTTGCAAGTGTTATTATTAGAGAATAGAATCTATTTAAATTAGCCCTGAAAATTATTGTTGGTTGTGTGTGTGTCACCCTGGACAAGCCAGGGGACACAGGTAACAACACACACACACCCCCACCCCCAGCAGTTCACAACAGACATCCCCAAAGTGACCTGCTTTCTGCCTCGGGCTCAGACTGACACACCAGGTGGGCGGAGTCAGGAGATGGAGACGCCCAGCCTGGAGTGAGCTGGCCTGAGGCAGGAAACAAGCCGGGAGAGAAGTTCAGGAGTGAAGGAGAAAGGACGTCTGTAGAGAGGCAGACGCAGATTGGGGCATAGGTTGGAGCCTAGGGCCCCTGTGCAGAAAGTCAGGCAGATGGTAGTGGCCGTCTGCAGGGAGCCGAGGAGCCAGTTGGTGGAACCGCAGGTAGCCGGGGCTGGGCGGTGGCCCCCCGGTACTGAATCGGGGAGCCAGCTGGAAACCGGAGAGCAGGAAGAGTGTGCACGGAGGCGAAGGAAAGGACTTACACTAACAACCTGGGGTCAGGGGAAAAACACCGCAGCCGCCCGTGGGACCCGTCCATCCAGCCGTTTGTTTCAGCAGAGACTCTGTGTGCTTCATTGGGCTGAGTGAGTACCACCGTGCCGTGCGGCACAGCGCTGTCCCCACGCCCCTGCACCTCCACAGGCCCCATAGCCCGCCTGTCCATCATCCAACACCCCATCACTGGGCCCCGGGATCACCAACCCCTACCCATGGAGGGGCAACACAACAACTGGCTGCTCCACACCATCACTCCCGGGATCCCCAGCCAGAGCAGCGGTGGTGTACATTCAATCACCACAACCGTGGGTGGCGTCACGGACAATAAACTATCCCAAATCCCAATCCCCTTTCACTCACGGGCGAGGAGCGCCGCTCGAGTCCCCGGGATCCGGCCCATCGCTCGAGCCACCGAGCAGCGGCAGCAGCAGGCCGCAGCAGCCGCAGCCGGACCCGAGTAGTGGGAGAGCGCGGCGTCCCCTCCTCCGCCCGCGACATGTGTAGCACTAGTAATGTCTGTAAGGCTACATTGCCTGCCTACATGCTTCTAATACACTATCTCTTCTCCAGCAGCTTGCCCTACACTAAAGGATAAGACAAGAGCAGTATTATTAGACGCAGATAAATGCCGTATTATTAAAGAATAGAATACATTTTTTTTTTACATAGCAGCAATGTCTTTAAGGCTAGAATCTTTGCCTACATGCTTCTAATACACTATCCCTAATTCAGAAGCTAACCCTACACTAATTGCAGACTAAGAGTAGTATTAATAGAAAATAGAATCTATTTAAATTAGCCCAGAAAGGACTGTTGGTTGTATGCAACAGCAGCACCGAGGTCTGTAAGGTTAGAATCCCTGTCTACATGCTTCTAATACACTATCCCTTCTCCAGCAGATTCCCTACACTAAATGTAGATAAGAGCGTTACTATTATAGAATAGAATACATTTTTGACGCAGCAGCAAGTCCTATAAGGCTAGAATCCCTGTCTACATGCCTCTAATATACTAGCCCTACTTCAGAAGCTAACCCTACACTAATTGCAGACTAAGAGAGGTATTATTAGAGAATAGAATCTATTTAAATAAGAATAGAATATATTTCTTACGTAGCAGAAGCAAGGTCTGTAAGGCTAGAATCCCTGTCTAAATGACTCTAATACACTATCCCTACCCCAGAAGCTAACACTGCACTAATTGTAGAGTTAGAGTGGTATTAGTATAAAATAGAATCTATTTCACATAGCCCTGAAAAGGACTGTTTGCTTAATGTTGCACCAGCAGGTACTGTCACGCTATAACACACTGTGCCTTCTCCAGCAGAAACTCTCCCTACACTATTTCTGAGTACAGTGCATCGAGCATGACGTCACTGGGTCTTATATAGATCTGATGATAATATGTGGCCAGCCAATCACAGTAATGCCAGTAGCTAACATGTCTTTAGCATTACCATGATCGGCACGCAATCCCCGCATCATTAGTGGCTAAAAACATGCGCTAAGCATGGGGGGACTCGTGCATGACGCTCAAGTAGCCGGATACTCGACCAAGTATCGAGCGTCTCAAGCACCCCAATGCTCGATCGAGTACTCAGCAGTGCCGCGCCCGCTCGTTCATCACTAATTATGACCTAAACACTAAACAGTGGTGCAATGGACAACATCTGCAAGGAGTTTGTATGTTCTCCCCGTGTTTGCGTGTGTTTCCTCCGGGTTCTCCGGTTTCCTCCCACACTCCAAAAAAACATACTGATAGGGAATTTAGATTGTGAGCCCCAATGGGGACAGTGTTGCCAATGTATGTAAAGAGCTGTGGAATTAACAGCGCTATATAAATGAATAAATATATATATATATATATATATATATATATATATATATATATATATAAAATGACTAGTGATAACAAATCCTGCACACCTCACAGAGGTAAAAAATGGAAATGATGAGAAAAAAAGTGAACAACTCTGTGCCCAGAAGAGCTCAAGAAAAGCATTGTTACCGTGCATTGAAATCCACAATTAGCATCAAATCTGCCACATTGGAGGCTCGCTTTTTTATAACATTGAGAAGAATATTAATTAGTATAAATAAAAACTTGTACTTTGCAAAAAAAAATCAGTATTGATGCGTGACATTAGACATATTGGTCTCAGGCTTTTATTTAACATTCGGAAATATACGACAATGGGAAATAACTGACCATGTGAAATAACCGACCATGTGAAATATACGATCATGTGAAATATACGATCATGTGGAATATACGATCATGCTATCAAAGTTGTGCAGGTATAAATTGTGCTAAATTTACCATCAAGATGACAATTGATAAATGTGAAGAACCAGACTTAACATTCAGGTTAATAAAGAATTGGTGCAACGTACTCCATTATTGATAAATGTGAGACACTATTCCCTTAACTAAACATCCAAAGCAACAGTGAAAAAATCAAGTGCAAACTCGTCCTGACGTCTCTGACAAGTTCCGGATTTGGAGCAAACAAAATATTTCACACTGAAGAAAAAGTAGAGCAGTAGTCTAGAACTTCTTGGCCATTAGTGCTCTGTGCCTCCCTGTGAAATATTTTTGCACCCTAATCGGTTGGTCTTGGAAACTACTCCAGTTATATTTTGCAATACATCCGCACCCCTCCTCCCACAGTATAATCCCCCTTTCATACCCCCTCATACATAGTGCGATGCCCCAACGGTACCTCTCACACGGTATAATGCAACCACAGTTCCTCTCTCCACAGGGCTGGGACAAGGGGTAGGCAGGGTAGACACCCCCCTAAGACACTACCTCTTGCCTGCCTCACGGGAGCACACTTTCATTTAAAAAAGAAATACCTAACCTTGCTGAAAGCCTGTGGCCGCCGGGCACCTTACTGTAGCTACAGGCATTCAGCACAGTGATGCCCGGGGTGCAAGGCCTACAGGTGAGCAGTGTCATTGAGACAATGTAGCCCAAATATTTGGGTTCCTCCATCCTCATTATCTTTTTTTCCTTAAGGCATCTAAGACTGCCTCGACTTTACTCAAATAACTTCTTCAATCCCAGCTGAAGATGATAGGCAGCTGCATACTATCTGTGAGGGGCTAGGACCTGGTCCATGGCTCTCTGAAAAGTGGCAAGAGCCCCTTGTAACCCAAAAGGCATCCTGACACTTTGATAACATCCCTCTGGGGTTGAGAAGGCCATCTTTTCCTTGACCTCCTTGGATAGGGAAATCTGTCTGTGGATAGTACACCGACGTCAGGAGCCATGAAAGTTGTAGGACCTTATACAATTCCCTCATGACTTTCAACATGAATTGTGTCCCCTGATCTGTTACTGTCGTCTTGGTCAGGGCTATTCGAGGGAATATATGGAATAACTCTTGACTTGAGCAATTCACTTAGAAGAGGACTTTGTCAAATACATCACCATTGGATACTAGGAAGCATAATCTAACAGTACTAATATGTTCTGATATTCTCTGGTGGACTTCACCAAGAGTCCCACCAGATCCATGACTATCCATTGAAACATGACCTCAGTAATTGGCATCATTGCGTAAGTGGGCCACCAGGGAAGTCAACTGGCACACTGGACAAGATCGACGGTCTCACATTTCCCTATAACAACCTGGCAAGTAAAACCTTTGTAGGATCCACTCCTGGATCTTACCTACTTCCAGATGACCACCCAACAACATGGGAATGAGCCATATCTAACACCATGTAGGGCCCAGGCACAAATAGTTGGTCTAATACCTCGCCTTTCACTTTCATCACTCTATACAGTACAATAAATCATTATTCATGGAAAAATACAGGAATTGATTATATCAGCCCCTAGGCTCAGTTCCTATGGCACACCATTCAACACCACTGCGATGTTCACGGCACCTTTCAGCGTTAAGTCCCTAAGCTGGGTGGTCACAATGGTCAGGAATATTGGCTTCAGGTGATGCTTCCTCATCACCAGCCAGTACAGTGAAATCATACTCATCGGTTACATAAATGACATTGTTATCTTAACCAAATCTTGGGAGTACTGGTGCTATAAAATGCTATAAATTGGCAGCTATAAAAATTTATTACTGATTTTCGGCGTTTTTGTAGCATTTTTGTGCTAAAAAACACATGGATGGTAACTAAAGAAAGCTAGATTAGTTAGTAGATATGTGGTTCTAGCGACTACTTACAGGGAGTATGGACGGAGACGTAGTCAGAAAAGCTGGGGTCTGCTAACAGGAGAATGCAAATGAGCACAAGAAGAAAACAGGGGCGTAGTCAGGTCAAAATCCGAGAGTTAGAAATCCAGGAGAAAACATAACAGATTCAGGAGAGAAGGAGAAACATGGTCAGGTAACGCTCCGTGGTCAAAAAGGCAGGAGGTCACAACAGGAACAAGGAGCGGGCAAAGAGGAGTCAAATAACAGTCCGGGGTCAGAGAGCAAAGATCAGAACATTATCAGAGACACAATCCAACAGCACAACTGCAGAACCAGAAAATACAACTGGCGAAGTCCTTGGCAAGCATGCTCACTAAAGAAGCCTGAACAATTATCAGGAAGGTGGGACACCTGAGTAATCAGCACCAACATGGAATTCTGAGCTGTCAAACCAGCTGCTAGTTTAGTAACACAGGAAAGTGCAGAAGTGCATTTTCAAAGGCAAGATGCTCTGCACAGAGGAATCGTGACAAGATAGACATACAGGGATAGATGCCAAATAAGAATTCATGCAGAAAAAATGTTCATGATAAAAGTTTAACAATGAGAGGAAAAGGAAAACTACTGAGAGGAGACGCAATTCTACACCCACAGAAGAAGCCGGTGCGAAACGTGTGTCGGGGTGGAGGATAACACTGCCTGAATTCCTTAGACAGCACATTGCACTTTAAGGTAATATTACCCAATAATATATTAATATTTATTTGGTACTGCCTAATGGGAGTCTTTTTGTGAGGCACTGGGTACTCTCTGCATGAAAGTCACAATTACTGATTTCTAATGTATTTGATTCACTGAGTTTCATAGACACTGCAGATTAACCTCTTATTTACATTAGTGGTTCTCCAGGCTATATTGTGTCCACTATCTGGGGTCTTTCCCAAACTTTTATGCTCTTTCAATACAGATTTAAACTTTTTATAATAAACATTTTTCCTGCATGAATTTGTGTTATTTGGGGAATTTATGAAGTTCCATGCAATTTTTGCTATTTTTCTTGTGACTGTGAAATTGAATAGATGGATAGATATAAAATGGCATTACATGTGGAGCTTATTGAACAGCTTTCTGAGACTGGGAACATAATAATCAAATGAAAAAAACAACAACCCAAAACCCTACATGGGGACCATATTTGGTAACCAACCAAGGTAAAGCAGACAGCTGGGGGTTGGTATTATCAGACTGGGATAATAGTCTATAGTTATTGGCCCTGCCCAGCCTAAAAATAATACCCACCAGCTGTCCCAGAAGAGGAGCTTCATGAGCTGCTCCAATTCTGGCACTTCCCCCGGCTTTTCCTAATGCCCTGGGGTGGTGGCCATAGGTGGTAATGGTACTTGGGGTTGATCTCAGCTGTGTAGTGTCTGCTGGCATCATGCCCTGGTGCTAGTAATGTAGATGGGTCTTTCACACACTCGGATTACTAGCCCAGTAATTTAAAAAAAAAATAATAATAAAAAGACACACATAAAAAAAATATTTTATTGAACAAAACTTTCACTAACATTTCCCTCATTCACCAATTTATAAATTAAAAAATTCCCCAACAGGTGCGACATAGTCCACCGAATCCTATGTAGTCCACAAATAGAAACCTGAAGTGTTTTGTTTTTTTTTTCAATAAAGTATTTCTTGTGTCTTTTTTTTATTACTGGTTTCGTAATGGGAGTGTCTAATGCCAGCTGTGTTTTTGGATACTACACAGCTGACATCAACCCCCAAAACCATTACCCCAATTGTCAAAGTACTAGGGCAATCGGGAAGAGGCGAGGTGAAGCTGCAGAAATAGAGCATCTCATGTGATGTGCCACTTCTGGGGAGGCGGCGGGCTGGTATTTTTAGGATGGGAAAGTCCCAATAACCATGGAGCTTCCGAGCCTGATAATACCAGGTCTCAGCTGTCTGCTTTACCTTTGCTGGTTACAAAAAATGAGGAGGACCCTACGTCATTTCTATTAGGTTCCCTATCATGTTAAGCTGTACAATAAGCCCTACATGCAATGAACTAAAGGGTGCAATATTATAAAATGTCGAGGGGTTGTGCAATGATATATCTGCCGGGTTTCTATGTCTATCTTTATCACTCTATCTACCTCTCGGTTCTATAAGCTTCAAATTACATTCATGTCCCGCAGCATGACACCTCCAAGAGACAACATTGTGAGATGGAACCCTTGAAACTGGCTCAGACCTCTCTTGGGTCTTTAGGCCCATCTCAGTCGAGGATTTATGTCCTTTCTTTTGGGTCTCAGCTCCACTTGACCTAGTAAGGTGACTTCAGGTTTCTGTTATTGCTCAGGAACATCTCCACAGCTATGTATCTTTCCATAAGGTCATCTGTCTTCTGGGGATCTCCCTGGGAAACCCAAAATTGTATTGATCTAGGCAATCAGTGGATAAATCGGTCCATCACAACTCCTTCCACCAATTATGCCGGAGAGCAGGTTTCAGGCTGTTGCCACTTTTGCATCAGATGTAGCTGGTCTTACATCTGGGACCTGTGGTAGCCCCAGAGGAGCGCCCGTTGCACCCTGAATGCCTGGGTTACGTGTGCACACACCAGAATGTCCACATTCAACTTGCCGTAGTCCTTAGCAGGGTAAGGTTATAGTTTAATTTCTGAGGTTCCCCAGTAAGGTGCGGAGCTAAGGCCTCTCCCCCTTGCTCTGGGGGAAGTTTCTCTATGTCTACCACCCTCTCAAACACAAACAGGAAAGCCTCAACATCATCTGGAGTCTTTCTGCAATGCCTCCCGTACTGCTAGCCTCACACAGGTACCGTCACTTTGACTTGCGAGACTGGCCGTCTCCCTGGTCCAGATAGTTTCTGTCAGGAAAGCCATCTGCTGGATCAGGAGTTTGTTGGTTTGCTGTTGGATCTTCTGCAGATTGGCCTGGACCAGGTCCTTAACAAGTTCATCCATGCTTTCAGACCATGTTTGCAATGCTGTAGCTGATTTTACCCAGGATATTCAATCTTCTAAATTGTAATCACCTGTGCTCCTTGGAATTCTGCCTAAATTCATCAACAAATTGTAGGGGTTTCCACTCTCTGGTAGGTGTTTGGACGCACACAGGCACAGGGTTTAACTACTTCACCACCCGTCGATTTTTTTTTTTTTCCTCCATAACTTTTTTATTATTCCGTCAATATAGTGAGTGGTATGAGGGCTTGTTTTTTTGCGGAACGAGTTGTACTTTTGAATGAAACCATTCACTTTACTGGAAAAGGGGGGAAAAATCCAAGTGCGGTGAAATTGCAAAAAAAGTACAATTGTTTTTCATGTTTTTTTTTTTTATTTACCATGTTCATTATCTTATAAAACTGACTTTGCAATATGTTTCTACCGGTCAGTACAAGTATGTAGATACCAAACATGTTTATTTTTTTTTTTTTTCAATGTAACCATTTCATGACCTTGGACGTACCTATACGTCCTAGCTGGGAAAGGGCTCTCGACTTAGGACGTATATGTATGTCCTGGCAATAATACGGCCAGAAAGGTGTCTGCTGTTTCTACTAGCACGACACAGGAGCTCGTTGTCACAGGGGTTTCGCTGCCGCCCGTTTACTCCTCCCTTCCTTTTTTTTTTTAGCACATCCGTGCTCGCGTCCTGAAACTTGTGATCGGCAACCGGTTGTTTGTTTTTTATATTTAAAAAAAAAGAGTAAAATAAGAATCAATTTTGTCTGACGTCGGCCCTTACTGTTATACCAAGATATTGGAGGACTTAACAGTCACCGACCCTTGAGGAGTGGTTTGGGGAGATGGCTAGCCTTCATAAGATAGAAGACCTGACCGTGGAAATCAATAAATTCTTACAAATATGGAATCCTTGGATCCTGTTCTTAGATTCTCCTGCATTTACATCCCTATTTCCTAGCTCCTGAAGAAACCACTCCTCCCTTCACATGGGACCTCCCACCTCGGTCACTCCCCCTGTATGTGTTTATCTGAGGGGTGGCCTGAGATTTGGAGAGATGGCGTCACGGGGTTCTTCTCCAATATCACACAATCAACAGTGCAAGAGATGAGTGAACAATCCAAAGAACCTTTGTTCCATGCAAATCATAAGGTCCATAAAACAATCCACCACACAGTGGGTAAAATAGTCCAGGAATGGGATAAATGTCCCGGAGATGAGTTGCACTCCTCCAGCAGACTTTTCCGCATAAATCAGGGTTTCTCAAAGTCTCTCTGGGGTGGTGCCTGTAGCTGTTGCTTCCCACACAGAGGATGAATGTTGCTCCTTCTCCCTTTTCCTTCTCAAGCAGAGTCCCTCCACCCCTTCCCCCAGGGAAAAAAAGACAGGTTGGATGATTTTCAAGCCCCCACCCCACCCCAAGACCTAGAGATGGAGGCACTGTAGGGGGTGATTTCGAGTATTTGGAGCGCTGGGGAGTAATGAATGGACAGTTAGGAAATGTCAGCAGGGGTTCAACAAAAGGCAAGCAAATGGTAAGGGATCAAGACAGGGTAATGATCAAGGTAAGGGATCAAGACAAGGAATACACAGAATGAACAGAGCAATGCTCCTAAAATATGAAGATACACAAATTGATACACAACCAATAATATCACACCATCACAGAGGAGGTACTTTCTGTATGCAAGGTTGTGTCTCTTTGTGTTGATCCCACCTTCCTTTTTTCCTCCAACTCTGCTTCCTCCACCAGTCATGCAGAACCACCATGGAGACACCGCAGGACACCAAATGAGCCAGAGCCCAGTGGAAGTGACCACCATCCCAGCACTAGTGACCCTCATCCCAGCACTAGTGACCCTCATCCCAGCACTAGTCACCCCCTATGGACCTCAGCCCCCGAAGATTTTGCACCACGGATTCCTGATTTTATTGCCCAATTAGGAATCCAATTTGTCACTGCCGACCTCAGTGAATATAATACCAGCAAAATAGGGCAACCACATAAGTATGATTGTGATATACTCCCTCCTTTTAATCTAGAGACATTAACAGCAATCTTAGAGGATTAGTGAACTAGACTTTTTCAGTCTTTTGTGTAAACAAATTTGTACGCCCAAACATTTTTGGACCAAAACCCCACTTCATCTTTTTCTAATTGGACTCCTATAGACATAGTATAAATGATGAAGTTTTGGGGCCGAGTTATTATTATTATTATTATTATTATTTATTATTATAGCGCCATTTATTCCATGGCGCTTTACAAGTGAAAGAGGGTATACGTACAACAATCATTAACAGTACAAGACAGACTGGTATAGGAGGAGAGAGGACCATGCCCGCGAGGGCTCACAGTCTATAGGGAATGGGTGATGGTACAATACAATACAATATTGACTATTAGGTTTGCTGCTTCCAATAGGTGGGCTAGAGTTAAGTCTTCTTCCTCTCTGAAGAGACAATTTGTATATCTACACAGAACAATTTACTGCTTTTTTTTTTTTTATCTTCACATGGGGTTAGTGAAGAAGCCAGAACTGTGTCAATCTTGGAATTTTGATATTTTATATAACACTCCAGTATTATCCATGGCTATGACCAATAAACAAGTTGAGGCCATCCACAAATGTTTGCACTTCAGTGATAATTCACATGTCCTCTCCAAGATGACCCCAATTTTTACCAGTTTTCAAAATTTCGGACGATCATCGATCACTTCAGATTGCTGAAGTGTAATGTCACACTAGTTACGTACCAAATACTCAATGTTTGCACATAGCCTAATCCAATAATTTGGCATTGAATTCAATGAGTTCACCTGAGGTGCGTTCACGGAGTTCAACTCAGATGAGTTCACCTGAGGTCACAGCTTGGGTACCATGGCAACCGCCAGCTGTGACCTCAGGTGACCTCACTGACATCACCGCTCTCACAGTTGCACCTCCGTCAGTGTGTGCCGCCAGCCTCAGTGATAGGTCACGTTTTCTAACGTGACCGCACACTGCATCCTCAGGATGCAGCAGAGCTGGGATCATCATGGTGTGTGTGAATTACGTCGGACCTTCAGGGGTGTTTTGAGGGTTAATAAATTGGAGAAAGAGGGGTTTTATTTTTTTTTAAATACAGGATTTTTCTCTGCGTTTTCTGTTTATTTTTTTATTTGCATGATTAGTAATAGTGGATCTCAGACCCCTACCCATTACTAATCCAGGGCGTGTGGCAGCTGTGATTGTTTGACAAATCACAGCTGTCATTAACCCCTTATACTACACTGATTGCCACTGCAAATAAATTATTTTTATAAATAACTAAAAAAAAGCCAAGTGAGGTCCCGCATAATTTGATACACAATCAAGATAAAGTACATAGCTGGGGACTGTAGCCTCCATCTGTCTGCTTTATCTGCACTGGGTATAAAAATACGAAGAACCTTGTTTCCAATAATTTATTTATTTTTACACTCCAATTTAAGGACACAGATAGCTAGTGTGAGGGCAACCAATCATGGATGCCGGAGCAGAGGGTGGGGGCGCAGTCTGACTGCAAAAAATCACAGATACTGTCACAGGAGTTGGGCGGGGGAAGCAGAGAATATTCATAAGATTGAAGTGGACTCGACAACAGTGTGACAGCCGCGCGGAAACTCGATAGGTATAATTGTCCTGTTTTAATCGCTGTTTCGGGGTTCCTACTCCAGTATCACACAATCCACAGCGTGAGAGACAGGTGAACATGTAACGCCCTGGCAAAACCAGGTTGTCACAGAGACTGCACAAATCTTCCAGGTGCAGGACTCCACCCTCCTTGGCCTACCAACACAAACACACACCCAGGTACACAACATCAGCCAGCAAAGCCTAGTCACCCCCCATGACAATAGGGACACACCAGTGGGCGGGGCCAAGTGGAAAGTGACGCCCACCTAGGGGTCCTGAGTTGTCAGGGGAGGGAACACATTAGTTAGAGTCAGAGAGAGTTGAGCTGAGAGTGAGGAAGTGAGAGGAGTGTGAAGTGACAGGGTAGTCAGGGGTTGGAGCCTCTGGACTACCGGACTACTGACTAGGTGGCAGTCGGCAGACAGGGCCACAGGCGACTGAGATCCAGTCGCGGGAGACCTTAAGTGGACAGGGGCAGGGTTGTAGCCCGAAGGTGCGGACAGTGGGAATCCGGTCCGGAGGCCGTCCACAGTTGGGGTACCTGGACCCTAGAGCAAGGACAGCTTCAAGCACCTTTCTAATTGACCAGTCGGGGACAAGATTCCAGATCTTGTCCCACAGGAGGCCCAGACAGAGCGAGACGGAAGCCCAACGAGGGGGATAGAGCTCCGCAATTGCCTACTAAGATCCCACTGGTCAGTTCTCACGGGCCACAGCTCCCTACACACAAAAATCACCGGGAGTGGACTTTCCTGTTTCAAGCGGAGTAGTCAAACTAAGGACACAAACACTAAGTGCAGGAGGAAGGGACCCCTGTTTGCTGTACCAGGGTGTGGGACCCGCATACACCCGCCGGAGGTTACCGTTCACTGGCAATTTGGTTTACCATCTGGACTCTGTGTGAATTCCTCTAGAACTGTGAGTACACCAATACTGCCCGGTCCAACCCTGCAGAATACGCTCCGCAACATCCTTCCCCATACACCTGGGCCCCGGGACAACACCTCCCCTACCCGTGGAGGGAATACCATCCTGCTGCCCCGCTCCATCAGCCCCGAGCGTCCCATACCAAGACAGTGGCGGTGTTACCAATCATCACCGCAACCCATGGGTGGCGTCACTGACAAACTCTCCCCTGTAAATAACCCCTTGTATTTAGTTGTGAGGGCGGACGGCTGCAGGAGCCCCGGATCCGGCTACCACTCGAGCCACAGCCACGATCCCGGATCCGAGCGCCTCGAGCAGCCCCCCTGCAGTGGTCTGTCCCCCGTCCGCAATAGACAATCCCAAGAACCTTTATTACATGTAAACCTAAAGGAAAAACAAAACAATCTAGCACACAGAGGGTGAAATAGTCCAGGAACATGGATATAGTCCAGTAACAAGATAAATGCCCCTGGAGATGAGAGTCACAATCCTCCGCTTAGAGATTGATATGGCAATGCGTCTCCAGATACTTAAAGGGGGCTTTACACGCTACGATATCGTTAATGTTTTGTCGTCGGGGTCACGTTGTTAGTGACGCACATCCGGCGTCATTAACAATATCGCAGCGTGTGACACTGACCAGCGACCTTAAACAACCTAAAAAATGGTGAAAATCGTTCACCATGGAGAGGTCGTCCCAAACTCAAAAATTGGTAAGGGATGTTTATCCAGGTGGTTCATCGCTCATGCGGCAGCACACATCGCTATGTGTGACACCGCAGGAGTGAGGAACGTCTCCTTACCTGCCGCCGGCCACAATGCGGAAGAAAGGAGGTGGGCGGGATGTTACGTCCTGCTCATCTCCGCCCCTACGCTTTGATTGGCCGGCCGCTTAGTGACATTGCGGTGACGTCGCTGTGATGCCGAACGTCCCTCCCCCTTGAAGGAGGGAATGTTTGGCAGTCACAGCGACGCCGCCGACCAGGTATGTGTGACGCTGCCGTAGCGACGTTCGCTACGGCAGCGATCACAAACAATCGCATGCACGACGGGGGCGGGTACTTACACGCTCGCTATCGCTACAAATTGCTAGCGATATCGCTACCGTGTACAGCCCCCTTTATTCTCCATATAGGCTCCTCCAGCAGTCTTTTCCAAGGTAATCAGTGATTCTCCAAGTCTCTCTGGGCTTCTGTCCCATCCTCCTTGTCCTCCTCAGGCCACCTCCTCATATCTTGGGGTAGGAAGACAGGTTGGATGGTTTTCAGGTCCCAACTCCCCCCACCCAAACCTAGGAATGGCACCTCAATGATCAAGGCACCACAGGGGGTGATTTGCAGCATTTGGAGAGCAGAGGAGTCATGAATGGACAGTCAGGAAATGTCAGCAGGGGCTCATCAACAGGTGAGGACACATCCAGGCTACAGCAGGTAAGGCTAGTTTCACACTTGCGCTATTTTGACGCAAACGGAATCCGTCACTAATGTAGTACAGTTCATTTATATACAGTGGAAGCGCGACATCGTGTGGACACAAGCGAGTACTGCATGACACACACACACACCATAGTAACGCGCTTCCACTGTAAATAAATGAACTGTACTACATTAGTGACGAATTCCGTTTGCGTCAAAATAGCGCAAGTGTGAGTGAGCCCTAACTGAGCTAATTCAATTATCAGACCCTCTGCATTGTGATTAAGATTGTAGACAAGGAATACACAGAGCAATAAGGCAACACTCCTAAAATTCTGCTTCCTTTTTTTGTTGTTTTTTTTAGCTGGGCGGCTGAACCTGAACAGTAACGTGTTTGTGGCCCGTGCACTGACACTAGGTGTGCAGTTGGGTTCACCCATCACTAACCATGACAGTGACAGGGGTCATCAGCTGCTTTATTATTTTCACACTATCATGATATAACGGGTGACAGCCATATTATTATAACACTATTATGACATAGAATCATAGAATTATAGAGTTGGAAGGGACCTCAAGGGCAATGGTAGCCTGTTCCACTCTCTGACTATTATTATAACACTATTGTGATATATGAGGTGACTCCTGTATTATTATAACACTATTGTGATATATCAGGTGACTCCTGTATTATAACACTATTGTGATATATCAGGTGACTCCTGTATTATTATAACACTATTGTGATATATCAGGTGACTCCTGTATTATTATAACACTATTGTGATATATCGGGTGACTCCTGTATTATTATAACACTATTGTGATATATCAGGTGACTCCTGTATTATTATAACACTATTGTGATATATCAGGTGACTCCTGTATTATTATAACACTATTGTGATATATCAGGTGACTCCTGTATTATTATAACACTTATTGTGATATATCTGGTGACTCCTGTATTATTATAACACTATTGTGATATATCAGGTGACTCCTGTATTATTATAACACTATTGTGATATATCAGGTGACTCCTGTATTATTATAACACTTATTGTGATATATCTGGTGACTCCTGTATTATTATAACACTATTGTGATATATCAGGTGACTCCTGTATTATTATAACACTATTGTGATATATCAGGTGACTCCTGTATTATTATAACACTATTGTGATATATCGGGTGACTCCTGTATTATTATAACACTATTGTGATATATCAGGTGACTCCTGTATTATTATAACACTATTGTGATATATCAGGTGACTCCTGTATTATTATAACACTATTGTGATATATCAGGTGACTCCTGTATTATTATAACACTATTGTGATATATCAGGTGACTCCTGTATTATTATAACACTATTGTGATATATCAGATGACTCCTGTATTATTATAACACTATTGTGATATATCAGGTGACTCCTGTATTATTATAACACTATTGTGATATATCAGGTGACTCCTGTATTATTATAACACTATTGTGATATATCTGGTAACTCCTGTATTATTATAACACTATTGTGATATATCAGGTGACTCCTGTATTATTATAACACTATTGTGATATATCAGGTGATGGATGTATTATTATAACACTATTGTGATATATCAGGTGACTCCTGTATTATAACACTATTGTGATACATCAGGTGACTCCTGTATTATTCTAACACTATTGTGATATATCAGGTGACTCCTGTATTATTATAACACTTATTGTGATATATCTGGTGACTCCTGTATTATTATAACACTATTGTGATATATCAGGTGACTCCTGTATTATTATAACACTATTGTGATATATCAGGTGACTCCTGTATTATTATAACACTATTGTGATATATCAGGTGACTCCTGTATTATTATAACACTATTGTGATATATCGGGTGACTCCTGTATTATTATAACACTATTGTGATATATCAGGTGACTCCTGTATTATTATAACACTATTGTGATATATCAGGTGACTCCTGTATTATTATAACACTATTGTGATATATCAGGTGACTCCTGTATTATTATAACACTATTGTGATATATCAGGTGACTCCTGTATTATTATAACACTATTGTGATATATCAGATGACTCCTGTATTATTATAACACTATTGTGATATATCAGGTGACTCCTGTATTATTATAACACTATTGTGATATATCAGGTGACTCCTGTATTATTATAACACTATTGTGATATATCTGGTAACTCCTGTATTATTATAACACTATTGTGATATATCAGGTGACTCCTGTATTATTATAACACTATTGTGATATATCAGGTGATGGATGTATTATTATAACACTATTGTGATATATCAGGTGACTCCTGTATTATAACACTATTGTGATATATCAGGTGACTCCTGTATTATTCTAACACTATTGTGATATATCAGGTGACTCCTGTATTATTATAACACTATTGTGATATATCTGGTGACTCCTGTATAATTATAACACTATTGAGATATATCGGGTGACTCCTGTATTATTATAACACTATTGTGATATATCTGGTGACTCCTGTATTATTATAACACTATTGTGATATATCAGGTGACTCCTGTATTATTATAACACTATTGTGATATATCTGGTGACTCCTGTATTATTATAACACTATTGTGATATATCTGGTGACTCCTGTATTATTATAACACTATTGTGATATATCTGGTGACTCCTGTATTATTATAACACTATTGTGATATATCTGGTGACTCCTGTATTATTATAACACTATTGTGATATATCAGGTGACTCCTGTATTATTATAACACTATTGTGATATATCAGGTGACTCCTGTATTATTATAACACTATTGTGATATATCTGGTAACTCCTGTATTATTATAACACTATTGTGATATATCAGGTGACTCCTGTATTATTATAACACTATTGTGATATATCAGGTGATGGATGTATTATTATAACACTATTGTGATATATCAGGTGACTCCTGTATTATAACACTATTGTGATATATCAGGTGACTCCTGTATTATTCTAACACTATTGTGATATATCAGGTGACTCCTGTATTATTATAACACTATTGTGATATATCAGGTGACTCCTGTATTATTATAACACTATTGTGATATATCTGGTGACTCCTGTATAATTATAACACTATTGAGATATATCGGGTGACTCCTGTATTATTATAACACTATTGTGATATATCTGGTGACTCCTGTATTATTATAACACTATTGTGATATATCAGGTGACTCCTGTATTATTATAACACTATTGTGATATATCAGGTGACTCCTGTATTATTATAACACTATTGTGATATATCAGGTGACTCCTGTATTATTATAACACTATTGTGATATATCAGGTGACTCCTGTATTATTATAACACTATTGTGATATATCGGGTGACTCCTGTATTATTATAACACTATTGTGATATATCAGGTGACTCCTGTATTATTATAACACTATTGTGATATATCAGGTGACTCCTGTATTATTATAACACTATTGTGATATATCAGGTGACTCCTGTATTATTATAACACTATTGTGATATATCAGGTGACTCCTGTATTATTATAACACTATTGTGATATATCAGATGACTCCTGTATTATTATAACACTATTGTGATATATCAGGTGACTCCTGTATTATTATAACACTATTGTGATATATCAGGTGACTCCTGTATTATTATAACACTATTGTGATATATCTGGTAACTCCTGTATTATTATAACACTATTGTGATATATCAGGTGACTCCTGTATTATTATAACACTATTGTGATATATCAGGTGACTCCTGTATTATTCTAACACTATTGTGATATATCAGGTGACTCCTGTATTATTATAACACTATTGTGATATATCTGGTGACTCCTGTATAATTATAACACTATTGAGATATATCGGGTGACTCCTGTATTATTATAACACTATTGTGATATATCAGGTGACTCCTGTATTATTATAACACTATTGTGATATATCTGGTGACTCCTGTATTATAACACTATTGTGATATATCAGGTGACTCCTGTATTATTATAACACTATTGTGATATATCTGGTGACTCCTGTATTATTATAACACTATTGTGATATATCTGGTGACTCCTGTATTATTATAACACTATTGTGATATATCAGGTGACTCCTGTATTATTATAACACTATTGTGATATATCTGGTGACTCCTGTATTATTATAACACTATTGTGATATATCTGGTGACTCCTGTATTATTATAACACTATTGTGATATATCGGGTGACTCCTGTATTATTATAACACTATTGTGATATATCAGGTGACTCCTGTATTATTATAACACTATTGTGATATATCTGGTGACTCCTGTATTATTATAACACTATTGTGATATATCAGGTGACTCCTGTATTATTATAACACTATTGTGATATATCAGGTGACTCCTGTATTATTATAACACTATTGTGATATATCAGGTGACTCCTGTATTATTATAACACTATTGTGATATATCTGGTGACTCCTGTATTATTATAACACTATTGTGATATATCTGGTGACTCCTGTATTATTATAACACTATTGTGATATATCAGGTGACTCCTGTATTATTATAACACTATTGTGATATATCAGGTGACTCCTGTATTATTATAACACTATTGTGATATATCTGGTGACTCCTGTATTATTATAACACTATTGTGATATATCAGGTGACTCCTGTATTATTATATGGATATACTCGGTGGCTGCTGTGTTTTGATGCTGTGGCACACCGTGTCAGTGATTATATCACGCTTTTATCACGGCGCTCTGTCACGACACCATATCACGAGGCGCGCGCCGCTTCCTTCCTGTCTGTGCAGCCCGGGGCCGCTGCCTCAGTCTCCTCACACAGAAAGGCGGTGGGCGGGGCGTGCGGTGACGTCACGGCGCTGGAGACGTGCGCTGTCGTCACGTCCGCTCTCTTTCTCTCGCCGCCGTTCTCTTTGGCGCTTCATCTTCATCGCTGCGCGGTCGGAGGACGCGGCTCTCCGGGTGGGTGATCAGCACGGGTCGGCGGACGCCCGTTACTCGTGTTTCTCCGGTTCTAGAGCCGCAGAGCCGGGTATCGGGGCGGTATATCACCCTGTACAGGGCGCTCCGAGGCCGGGCACTGCGTCCGCCCACAGAAAACGCGGCCAGCAAGGCCCACACAGGCGGCGGCGGCGGGAACGTGGTGAGGAGACGGAGGCCGGGGGCGGCGGAGGAGGAGCGGGAGCATGGAGGGATGAGAGCGGGAAGGCGGCAGCGGGGGGATGGGGCGGCTGCAGGAGGCGGGAACGCCGCGGCCTCACCGCGAGCACCGGCCTCAGCACGGCCCACACTGCGGCCATCCGGGCCCAGAACCGAAACCGCGGGTTATGTAATGTGTAGAATCCGCCAGCAGAACAGCGAGTGCAGCTCCGGAGGCTAATACACGATCAGTAATGTACATGCACAGTGACTGCAGCAGCAGAGCAGTGAGTGCAGCTCCGGACGACAATACAGGATAGACAATGTAATGCATGTACACAGTGCAGAATAGTGAGTGCAGCTCCAGAGGACAATACAGGATAGACAATGTAATGTACACAGTGCAGAATAGTGAGTGCAGCTCCAGAGGACAATACAGGATAGACAATGTACACAGTGTAGAATAGTGAGTGCAGCTCTGGAGCATAATACAGGAGGTTACTCAGGATCAGTAATGTAAGTACACAGTGCAGAATAGAGTGCGGCTCTGGAGTGTTATACAGGAGGTTACTCAGGATCATTAATATATGTGCACAGTGACTGCAGAGCAGTGAGTGCAGCTCCAGAGGACAATACAGGATAGACAATGTAATGTATGTACACAGTGCAGAATAGTGAGTGCAGCTCTGGAGTATAATACAGGAGGTAACTCAGGATCAGTAATGTAATGTATGTACACAGTGACTGCACCAGCAGAATAGTGAGTGCAGCTCCTGAGGACAATACAGGATAGACAATGTAATGTATGTACACAGTGCAGAATAGTGAGTGCAGCTCTGGAGTATAATACAGGAGGTAACTCCGGATCAGTAATGTAATGCATGTACACAGTGACTGCACCAGCAGAATAGTGAGTGCAGCTCTGGAGTATAATACAGGAAGTAACTCAGGATCAGTAATGTATGCACACAGTGAGTGCACCAGCAGAATAGTGAGTGCAGCTCTGGAGTATATATAATACACGAGGTAACTCGGGATCAGTAATGTAATATACAGATTATACTCCCGTGTTATAATCCCAGGTTTTGGTTTTATGTACAGCATCCTGCCAAGAATCACCACTTCAGAACTTTTTCCTCCTTTTGTTGTTGCCCATAAACTACATAAATTCATTAAGGAACAAACTGAAGTCTCTTTTGGTGGAAAAAAAATATATAAAGAAGTTATGATGTGGTTGCATAAATCTGCACACCCTACACTAATACTTTTGGGAAGTCCTGTTTTAATATGTGACACTTGTTGGTCTTTGGGTGGCGGTCAATCACATGTGTCTGTGGAGATCTCCGCTGCTCCTTTGTGCAGGAGCTCCACACTGGTCAGGTTGTGGTGGTGTCTCCTGTGTACAGCGCCCTCTACTGGTCACCACAGATTTTTCCTTTGGCTGAGCTGGTGAAGCCATTCTTTGTGATTTTGAGGTTTTTTTTTTTGTTTTTTTTTTTAGCGGAGACCTGAGGATATTGATAAAAAAAAAATGGACTACTGAGAACTCCCTTCAACCCCAGGTGATACCCCCCCCCCCTTCCAAGAGCCATAATTGTATTATTTTAGCCATATGAGGGCTTTTTTAATTTTTTTTTTGCTGGATGTTGCACTTTTGAATGACACCATTCATTCTGCCACATATTGTACTATGGAACTGGAACAAAATTCCAAGTGCAGTGAAATTGCAAAAAAGTTTAATTCCACCACCGTTTTTTTTTTGGGGGGGGGTGGGGGGTTACTTACCATGTTCACTATATGGTAAAGCTGACCTGGCATCTTGATTCCCCGGGTCGGTGCGAGTTCATAGATACCAAACATGTATAGTTCTACTTTTATCTAAGTTGTGAAAAAAAAATCAGAAATGTAAAAAAAAAATCACACTTGTTGCAATTGTCCAAGTCCCATACATGGCGTTCTCATTTTTCAGCATCTGGGGCTCGAGTACGGGTTATTTTTTTTGCATCCTGGGCTGATGTTTTTAATTTTACCATTTTTGAGTAGATGCAACGTTTTGATCGCCTTTTATTGTATTTTATATTTTAATATAATCAATGTTGCTGTGACCCCAAAAACATTTAATTCTGACTTTTTCAATGTTTTTTTTTTTTTTTTTAATTCATTTCTTGCTGCCTCCTTTAGGTTAATTGATTTTTTTTATTTTGAAAGATTGGGCATTTCTGAACTCGGTGGTACCAAATATGTTTTGTTTTTACTTTCCATGGGGTAAAAAAAGGGGTGACTTGAACTTTTTTATTTTAGGGGTTTTTTTTTTTAAATATTTTTAGAGGTGTTTGTTTTTTTTTTTTGTTTTTTTTTATTTTTTTATTTTACTAATCCCCTTAGGGGGAATTTATACCTACACAGTCTGATCGCTTCTGTTCAGAGCGATGCTTCAGCATCATCATCAGCTGCTCCCCCTCAGCTCAATGACAAGCAGAGATCTCATCCATGCACGGGCCATCTCTGGGCGCCATTTTCCTTAAGGCTACATTCACACGACCGTCCCGTTTTTGTGGTCCGCAAAAACGGTCCTGTTTTTTCACGGATGCAGCCGTGTGACATCTGTTCCGTATACGGGCCATGTGTCATCCGTGTGCCTTCCGTGTTTTTTGGAGGTTTTTTGCGGACCGCAAAATATGGAAGCAGCTAGATAAATAGAGGAATGAATGAATAAAGGGATGGCTAGATAGATAATAGATGAGGAAGACATATATAATGTTCCACTCCCCAGCATTTTGTAATCTTGCACCCGTTAGTGCCTTTCATGTGGCACTAAAGGGTGCCTAGCCTTGTATTTAGCCAAAAAATAAATTAATTAAAAAAAACCCAAAAAGAAACAACGAAGTGGGGTCCCCCCTATTTTTTTTTGTAGCCAGCTTGGGTAAAGCAGACAGCTGCAGACCACAGCTGGCAGCTTCACCTTGGCTGGTAATCCAAAGCAGAAGGCACCCCACGCTGTTTTAAATTAAATAAAAAAAAAAAATGTGGGGTCCCCCCTCCAAATTCCATCACCAGCCAAGGTAAAGCTGACAGCTGTGGTCTGGTATTGTCAGACTAGGTAAGTCTGCGGTTCTTGGACCCTCCCCAGCCTAAGAATTGCAGGCTGCAGCTGCCCCAGAAGTGGCACATCCATTAGATGCGCCAATCTTGGTGTTTTTTTTCCCAAGCTCATCCCAATGCCCTGGTGCGGTGGCAAACTGGGTAATATATGGGGTTGATACCAGATGTGTAATGTCACCTGGCATCAAGCCCTGGGGTTAGTGATGTCTCGACGTCTTTCAGATACCCGACATCACCAACCCCAGTCAGTAATAAAATAAAAAATAGACGACAAACACATTTTTATTTGAAAAAACACTCCCCAACACATTCCCTCTTTCACCAATTTATTGAAAAGAAAAAACAAATCCGGGTCTGGCGTAATCCAATAAGGGGATCCCACGACGATCTATACTCACTGTCCCAGTCAGTGAAGCACAGAACGTTTCCCATTGGCTGGGAGAGCAGAGCAGTGACCTGAGCTAACATCATGAGGTCAGCCCAGGTCACTGCAGGGCATTACCAGTGCTGTTTTCCGGAGGTTAGCTAGGTACATTACCTGCAGTGATGGAAGCTGCTTCACTCCTGATGTCAGCGCTGGTCACTGACTTCTATGCCCGCCGCGTTCTCAGATCACCTCTCGCAGCCCGTGACGTCACCGCTAGTCAGTCTCTGGCTGCCCGCGAGAGGTGATGTAAGAACGCGGCTGTCAGTGACGAGCGCTGACGTCAGGAGTGCAGGAGTTCATCACCGCAGGTAATTAACTTTGCTAACCTCCTGACTGCAATGCTCATCATCCCCGCGGCTGCTGGCACACTGCAGTGCGGGCAGCCACGGGGCTGGTGCCGCAGCGGGACACAGACTGCAGGGGCACCCGACGGAGGTCACATGGAAGTGCTTCCGTGCGGCTTCCGGGGATTTTGCGGGCCCATTTACTTTTATTGAGTCACAGTCCGTTATCTCGGAACAGAATAGAACATGTTCCATAATGATGGAACGGACATACGGCATCCAGTGTGTCTTTTTTTTTTTTTTTTTTTTTTTTTTTTTTTTTTTAGGATCAGATGCACACGGAAGTGCTTCAATGTGCCTTCCGATCCTACACAAGACATTGAAAGATGGTCCTGTCCGTGGGTCCGCAAAAAAATAGGAACTGACCAGGACAGACAGAACGGTCATGTGAATGAGCCCTAAGTCAGCTGCTGGGATATCAATGGGCCAGAGGTGTCGCATGCGCAGATGAGATCTTGAGCCGAGAGCTCCATCTGTGCACGTGCCGACTCCGGGTGCCATTATTTGAAGCCTGCACCGCCAACAAAGCATCTCACCGGCTGCACTGCCCTGCTCCGCACAGCCCCCACCGTAGCCAGCACAGTGCCCATTCTCCACCTCTTAGTAAGCTACATTTGCACTATAAGACACACCCCTCATTTTCCTCATTTCCACATTTTTGGGAGGAAAAGTGCGTCTTATAATCCAAAAAATATGGTAACTTGTTCACAGGTGTGGGTGGATCTCAGATCCACCCACTCCTGTTAGCTGAACTTATTTTCTGATCAGATCAGCAGACGTGTGCTGGAAATAATGCAGGCTCGCCACATGAGCCTGCTTCAAAGGGACATTTTAGGACCTAGGACGTATAGGTACATCCTGGGTTGTAAAGGTGGAAACAGTTTGAAATGATTCTTCTTGGTATTATTGTCTAATTACTGACTCTTGCAGACAATTGGAGCTTGTTTCATAGTTTATTTTGCTTAATGTAGACCTTTCTTTCCGCAGGTTCTCTCCAGTTCGGAGCTGTGATCCCTGTTGATTATTTTTTTTTCCACTTCTCCTGGTAAGTTAATTGCTGTGTCCTGCAGTTTATACATGTTGTTGTTGTTTATTTGCTGAAGCGGAGATTATTTGGTGGATCTTCAGAGCAGTTGTTGACTTGACCCGATTTATCACCTTCTCTTCATTTCAACAGACTCAATAGAAGAGGACGCCAGTCTGAAATCCCCCCAAAAATGGACGACGACAGTCCCACTCATGTGGAAACAATTGATGTCTACATCGAGCCGGACCCGGAAGAGGAGGAGGAAGAGCTGAGAAGGCCGGTGAAGCGATCGCGTAGGGACGATGACTTTGTCCCCCTTGATGATGAATTGGACGACGAGAACATTAACGATGACGACGAAGATAGCGACTACTCTCCGCCTACTCACGGCAGGAACCTGAGAAGACGTAGACAGTATTACTGCTCCGAGTGCGAGAAGTGCTTCAAGCACAGTGCCTCTCTGGAAGCTCACCGCAAGATTCACAAGGCCGAGAAGAGCAACGCGTGCGACCTTTGCAACGCCAAATTCCTCTCCAAGTCCGACCTGATGATGCATCGCCAGGGCCACCAGCAGCCTATAAATTCTATTAATACTATGAATACCATAACGCCTATTCATCCAATTACTCCGATCAATCGTATTGAAATTCCAGTGACCAATACTATAATCATCAGAACCGTGACCGAAAACTCTAACTCAAGTGGCAGCAGCAGCCCCCTCCTCCTGCTGCCGGACGACAAGCCGCATCAGTGCAACTACTGCGAGAAGAGGTTTCGAGACAAGTCCATTCTGGAAGCCCATCAAAGGATCCATACTGGAAAACTGGCCTATCCATGTCCATTGTGCGACGAGAGCTTCTCCAAACCGGCTCTGCTCGCGGCTCATAGCAACATCCATCGTGAAGGGAAACCCTTCCACTGTGACCAGTGCGAAAAGAAGTTCAACGACCAGTCTCTTCTTGTCGCCCACAAGAGAACCCACACCGGGGAAAAACCTCAGAAGTGCAACCATTGCAACAAATGGTTCCCGAACCGTAGCAGCCTGGAAGCTCACGGCGAGTGCCACCTGAAACCCAAGCCCTACCAGTGCCGGCATTGTGAGAAGAGCTTCAACGACAAGTCTCTGCTCATCACCCACGAGGGAGTGCACACAGACACTAAGCCCTTCAAGTGCACTCAATGCAGCGAGAGCTTCTTCCTGAAAACCCAACTGGTAGCCCACCAGGCCACTCACGCCCCTGACAAGCCCTTCCCATGCAACCAATGCGAGAGGAGCTTCAACAAAGAGGAGACGTTGCTGGCGCACATCCGGGTGCACAATATGCAGAATGCTGAAAAGCCAAAATCCTTTAATTAATTGCTTTTACACTGCGTTTTTAAGTTTCAAGTTGACCCCCGACACTTCCAGTGAGCCGTCCGATGCCTTCTCCATCGACAACGTTATCTGCTTGTCCACCGTGTATTTGATAAGTGGGATGGCAACGAACTTTTACTACAGTTAATCCGTATATACGCTCATCGCAGAGGACGTCATCCGGAGGGACGTATGAGACTCCGGGGGGGGGGGTGTTTGGAGAGAGTTGCATGCCTACCATCGAACATACAAGACTCCTCCAGTTGTAGATAATAGTACTCAAATTTTCTCTTTATTTTTGGGGATTGGGGGGGTGGGGGGAGGAACTTTTGGAACCAGTCACAATATAAGGGTACAAAATTTAGGGGGTGGGGAGAAAAAAAAAAGAAGACTGGACATTTATCACGTGCTTGTGAGATGGAGACGCATGAGGTGACCGAGCAGCTTGATCGCTGATTTTCTCCTTTCTTCGAACCTTTAATCTTCATCCATCTTGCTCAGCGGCATCAATGTGATCACTACGTTCTGCAGCAGAGCTTGTCGCCTTGGTTCTCCTTTACTGGAGGTTTATGCTAGTAGCGGTTAGTGAGGATCTATCTACATAGTAAATCGGGGGTGGAAGGGGAAATAAAAAATATCATTTCAGTCCGTACGACACGACGAGAATCGTTTGTTCAGCTTGTTATTATATAGTTTCCACTTGATCTGAATTCTGTGCATTTCCAGTGATCTGAACCCAACGCTGGGTGTGTGTCATGGGCTCTTCAATAAAGTTGCTTTAGTTGTTGTTTTTCTACATCGTCTCTTGTCATATTATTATTTTTTTTTCCTATATTCTTCAGCATTTTCTAATTTAGGAGATGGAGGTAAAATCAGACTTCAATGCGTACTGCGACCGAGAGGCGTGCGAGACCGGATCACAGAGCTCATGACTAGTGCTGAGCGAGTAGTTAGCTATTCGTAGTCTCTATGCTGTTGGTGAGTACTGTCCGCTACTTGCATATTCGTTACGAATAGCGACCGCAATGTAAGTCAATGGGAAATACTCGCTAAGTAGCGAGTAACCCAAAAGCCATACTATTCGCTACTCGCGTGAAACGTACGGCTTAGCGAGTGTTTCCCATTGACTTGCATTGCGCCCACTACTCGTAATGAATATGCGAGTAGCGGACAATACTCGCTACCTACTCGCTCAACACTACTCATAACCTAGACCAGTGATGACTGACCTATGACGCACATGTCAGTATTGGGCACATTACTGCAGGATGGGGGACAAGGATGGGCTTGTTGCTACAGGAATGGGGGACAAGGACAAGGATGGGCTCAATACTACAGGATGGGGGATGGGGGGGGGGACTAGGAATGGGCTCATTACTAGAGGATGGGGGGTCTAGGAATCTGCTCATTACAGGATGGGGGGGGGAACTAGGAATGGGCTCATTACTACAGGATGGGGGGGGGACCAAGAAATGGGCTCATTACTATAGGATGCGGGTGGGACTAGGAATGGGCTCATTATAGGATGAGGGGGGACTAGGATGGGCTCATTACTATAGGATGGGGGGGGGGACTAGGATGGGCTCATTACTATAGGATGGGGGGGGGGGACTAGGATGGGCTCATTACTATAGGATGGGGGGGGGGACTAGGATGGGCTCATTACTATAGGATGGGGGGGGGGACTAGGATGGGCTCATTACTATAGGATGGGGGGGGACTAGGATGGGCTCATTACTATAGGATGAGGGGGGGACTAGGATGGGCTCATTACTATAGGATGAGGGGGGGACTAGGATGGGCTCATTACTATAGGATGAGGGGGGGACTAGGATGGGCTCATTACTATAGGATGAGGGGGGGACTAGGATGGGCTCATTACTATAGGATGAGGGGGGGACTAGGATGGGCTCATTACTATAGGATGAGGGGGGGACTAGGATGGGCTCATTACTACAGGATGGGGGGGGGGGACTAGGAATGGGCTCATTACTACAGGATGGGGGGGGGGCCAAGAAATGGGCTCATTACTATAGGATGGGGGTGGGACTAGGAATGGGCTCATTACTATAGGATGGGGGTGGGACTAGGAATGGGCTCATTATTATAGGATGGGGTGGGGACTAGGATGGGCTCATTACTATAGGATGAGGGGGGGACTAGGATGGGCTCATTACTATAGGATGAGGGGGGGACTAGGATGGGCTCATTACTATAGGATGAGGGGGGGGACTAGGATGGGCTCATTACTATAGGATGAGGGGGGGGACTAGGATGGGCTCATTACTATAGGATGGGGGTGGGGACTAGGATGGGCTCATTACTATAGGATGAGGGGGGGGACTAGGATGGGCTCATTACTATAGGATGAGGGGGGGGACTAGGATGGGCTCATTACTATAGGATGGGGGGGGGACTAGGATGGGCACTTTACTACAGGATGGGGAGAAGATGGGGCAAAGATGGGCACTTTACTACAGGATGGGGGGGGACTAGGATGGGCACATCATCATGACTATTGGGGGAGAGGAGTTAAGTTCTCTTCTCCCCTCCAGCAGTCATTTTCCGATTAACATTTTATTAAAGCTACAAATATCACAAAATTATGGATTTTTCGAGAAGTGACACCACCCGAGTTATGCTGGTTTTTTTTTTTTTACGTAATTTGCCATGCCAAGCATAAAAGGTTAACAATCCCTGAACTAGGAGGAAAGTGGAAATGGCAAAAAATAAATACTGCAAATTGTAATGGAAACAAGGGCTCGATGGCAGAGTGTCCATACATATGGAGATTGCATTGTCGTAGTGTGACCTGCGTCCTACTGGGAGTTTTTGGTGGGCATAGGTCTCGTGCTAGACTAGTGAATGGCCATGAGATGTATTTTTTTTTTTTGTTTTTTTTTTCTCCGAAAGCACAAGGTTATCCCACCACGTAATTCTGAGAATTCGTTATCGGGGTGGTCATCTTTGTCTATCTGTATATTACATTTCTGCTATGCTGTGTTGTCATGGCCTTTAATAGCATGCTGAGATTTGTAATTCACAATCGTATCCGTGTGTGAAGTTGGCCATAGTTTTTGCACCCGCACTTGCCCGAGTTCTGTATAGGGAGGGTGGACTAGGACGAACACCTCACGGCTTTTCTGTAAGGACTAAAGTATCAATCGGGTCAATTCCCTGCTGCCACCAATATGTCAGGACTACCTGTTGCGGTTGTGTCTCTGTTGTAGACATTAGTGACAGGCTCTGGGACAGAATCTCTTCGCCTTGAGACTGCAGACTAAATGTATTCCCTTTCCTTTGGGGAGGAGAGGGTTAATGCCAGTATTCCTTGTCAGCAAGCAGATTATATATATATATATATATATATATATATATATATATATATATATATATTTTTTTTTATTATACACACACTCTGCTCCCAGTAGAGGGTGCTGGTTATTCTTACTCATTTGAATGGTTGGCCAGGAGGTGTAAGGATCAAAAATAACAACAAGAAGAGGAGATAAAAAAAACTCCCCCAAAAATGTATTATAAAATGTACTCACAGCAAAAAAGAGCAACCAGTCCAGTTAGCCCAGGCCAACACATCTAATGCACAAACAGGATGCAGACAAGCCTCTCAACATGATGGACACTTCACAGGTGCAAGGTAAGTTGCACACTAGTGGCGCGCATAGGGCACACTGTTCACACTTGTATGCGCATGGTGTCCAGCCAGCAACCTATTACCACGCCCTTACTATTAGATTAGGCGGGTTACTCGGACACTACTCACTGCAGCACGTAAGGGACAGAAATTCCACTATGCACGGCCGTATTAAGAGGCCCGGCTGCACCCCGCATAATCAAAGTGCAAAAAATACATATAAAATATATGTGAGGTATTAGTTTGTAAATTGGCCAATGTACGTAAGCCCACAATCCTCATGACGGATCCTCACGCTTGCGGGTCCCTACACTGATAAATATCAAAAATAGCAACAAGAAGAGGAGCTAAAAACTCCCCCGAGTAACCCGCCTAATCTAATAGTAAGGTTGTGTTGGCCTGGGCTAACTGGACTGGTTGCCCTTTTTTGCTGTGAGTACATTTTATAATACATTTTTGGGGGAGTTTTTATCTATAGTGTGAACAGTGCCCTATGCGCGCCACTAGTGTGCAATTTACCTTGCACCTGTGAAGTGCCCATCATGTTGAGAGGCTTGTCTGCATCCTGTTTGTGCATTAGTTGTGTTGGCCTGGGCTAACTGGACTGGTTGCCCTTTTTTGCTGTGAGTACAGGAGGTGTAAGGAGCTGTAAGTTGCTGTGAAGGCTGCAGTCCTGGTTCTGACTGCAGCTGTCTGTTGTATTTTCCATCTTTCCTTCTCCTGGTGTTTTTTTTTGTGCAGCAGTGGGACTAGCATCCCTCACTTGCCAACTCACTAGCCAGGGTTATTACTGGGTCTCAGGTATCCTGTTTGGCGACAGGTGTGGAACCTGTATAGGGACTGGCTTGGAGTGTAGGGTACAGCGGCAGGTAAGTGGAGATGTCCAATCTTCCTCACTACCACTAGTGACCACCGTTAAGTGTCCCCTTGTGTTGTAGTGTCGTGTCATGTGCCATACTTCCTTGTCACTTGTGACATTGCCCTATAGACATTAGATAAGTACATATTTGATAAAAGGTAACCTCCAAAGCGTGAGTTCTGAGGTTCCCCGCTGTAATGGAGCAGTGTGACCGGCTGATGCCCCGTTCTATCCATTGCCTATATGACTATTTCTGACCGTTCCACTATCAATTAAGGTGAAAGCGCTCCCAACACTTAGTAAGGCACATTTGAGCTTTGGATTCACGGGGGTCCTAGCCACATGTCTTCACATATTCAACACTTCTGGATTGTCTGGAGTTGCTCACTTCAGCAACGGGATTGTAGCCATGCTAATGTCTAAGTCTGTAGGTGTATGAAGATGGGACAGCAGTATTTTTATTCCCTCCCAATATTGACGTAAGCTGCTCCAAATATCTGATCTAACCACCACTAAAAATGGAGGCTGTAAGTGCTGCGTAACTGTTCAGACCCAGCACAAGCGCTCTGTGCCCTCGGTCTTGCACTGCTTCCCCGAAAATAAGTCCCTCTTACTTTTAGTTTTTTGCCCCAAAAAATAGTCTAGGGTTTATTTTTGGGGTAGGGCTTATTCTCAGGGAAACATGGTTGGGGGAAGGTTTAACCCCCCAAAAATGCAGATCATACCAGACCCCGGGCTTATGCTTCTCTCCCAGGTTCTCCTGCGATCTTTGGTTGGTGCTCCCAGCAGGTGTGTGCCATGCGGTATTCCCCGGCTTCTGGCTGACACATACATCAGATCGCGCACGCACATAAAATCCTACACAAATCAGATTGAACACACACCACATCCGGTGATATTGATTGCTTCCAGCCGGTAGAGGAATCTGGGACGCAGTGCAGTGGAGTGTGAAGACCTGTGGTGGAACGCATAGAGGACCTGTGGTGGAACGCATCAATCTTCAATGTGTTTCCATCGCCGATCCTCGCGCTCCACTGCACTGCGTCACAGGTACCTCTGCCGGTCGGAAGCAATTTGTATCACCGGATGTGTGTGTGTACGATCTGATGTGTGTGGGTATGCGTTCTACCACAGGTCCCTTAATGCGTTCCACTGCAGGTCCGTAATGTGTTCCACCACAGGTCCTTATTGCGTTCCACTGCAGGTCCTTATTGCGTTCCACTGCAGGTCCTTAATGCGTTCCACTGCAGGTCCTTAATGCGTTCCACTGCAGGTCCTTAATGCGTTCCACCGCAGGTCCGTAATGCGTTCCACCGCAGGTCCGTAATGTGTTCCACTGCAGGTCCTTAATGCGTTCCACTGCAGGTCCTTAATGCGTTCCACTGCAGGTCCTTAATGCGTTCCACTGCAGGTTCTTAATGCGTTCCACTGCAGGTTCTTAATGCGTTCCACCGCAGGTCCGTAATGCGTTCCACTGCAGGTCCGTAATGTGTTCCACTGCAGGTCCTTAATGCGTTCCACTGCAGGTCCTTAATGCGTTCCACTACAGGTCCTTAATGCGTTCCACTACAGGTCCTTAATGCGTTCCACTGCAGGTCCTTAATGCGTTCCACTGCAGGTCCTTAATGCGTTCCACTGCAGGTCCTTAATGCGTTCCACCGCAGTTCCTTAATGCGTTCCACCGCAGTTCCTTAATGCGTTCCACCGCAGGTCCGAAATGCGTTCCACTGCAGGTCCGTAATGTGTTCCACTGCAGGTCCTTAATGCGTTCCACTGCAGGTCCGTAATGTGTTCCACTGCAGGTCCTTAATGCGTTCCACCGCAGGTCCGAAATGCGTTCCACTGCAGGTCCGTAATGTGTTCCACTGCAGGTCCTTAATGCGTTCCACTGCAGGTCCTTAATGCGTTCCACTGCAGGTCCTTAATACGTTCCACTGCAGGTCCGTAATGTGTTCCACTGCAGGTCCTTAATGCGTTCCACCGCAGGTCCGTAATGCGTTCCAATGCAGGCTGTCCCGCTTGGCATCTGGTGAGTATTAGGCTATGTGCGCACGTTGCGTAAATTCATGCAGTTACGCTGTGCTTTGCAGCGCAGCGTAACTGCATGCGTCCTGCGTCCCCTGCACAGTCTATGGAGATTGTGCAGGGGCCGTGCGCACGTGGCGTCTCAGAGCGCAGCGCTTCGGCTACTGCCGAAGCGCTGCGCAAAAAGAAGTGACATGTCACTTCTTCCGTGCGCTTTGCCGGCAGCTCCTGCTCTGTCTATGGCAGGAGCTGCAGGCAGAGCGCACGTTCTCGCCGGCACCATGCGCTTCAGAACGGAGCTTTTCAGCTGCGCTCTGAAGCGCACCTTTTACGGTGCTGGGCTAGTACGCAACGTGCGCACATACCCTTACTGCGGGGTCTTCTGTCTTCTTTTGGGGGTGTCTGCTTTCTACACTGAAGGATCCTGCAGTATTCTTTTAACTTTTTTAGCTGTATGGACACTTCATTATTGGACCGTACTGGGGCTTATTTTCGGGGGTAGGGCTTATATTTAAGCCTTACGCCGAAAATTCATTCTAGGGCTTATTTTCAACTATTTCCTCCCTCATTTCTGTGAATCCAGAACTGTCAATCAAGGAACAGGGGGATGGGGACAGATGTGAATGTCTTTGGGAAGGTGCGCTGACCACTGTGATCAACGCATTGTGCACTGAGCTATTGTGCTTGGTTTGCAGAGTCACTTTGTGCTGACTATTTCCCTTAGGTTTTTACATTTCGGGGTGGAGGGGGGGGGGGTTACACTTTTTTGATGACTTCTTAGGATGTCTGCCCAGTTAGAGGAAGGGCGGCCACTGGTTTAGTGCCACGGAAAGTGAATAGCGAGATTAGGAGGGAAACCGGAGGGTGTGTTCAGCGTCGGCGATGGTGTAGGACACTCCTGTAGCTTAATTTTTAACGTTAATGATAGAATCTCAGCATTGTATAAAATAAGCATCAGCAATACGTGCTGGTATAAACATTTTTGCATTTATAAAAAGGGAACCTGATAGTAGAAGTGTGTTGCACAAGCAGAGTGAAAAAAAATATTTTGGGTGAAGGCACAAGAGTCGACTCCGCAGCTACCGCATTAACAGGTTTTACTCTGAGGTAAGTGCATTTATCCTATGCCTTTTGAACCCCAAATTGATAAGATTTGTTTTATGAGCACACTTTTATGGTTTACTTAGGACTTTTCCTTTATTAATGGATGTGCAGGCCCTTAAATTGAGTTCCCACCCATCAATGTTACTTGATCACTCTGACATAAGATGATAAAGGACAATATGAATTCTGTTCTCGCATTCCTTACATACAAATAAGGATAGCCCTGTCTTTCTAGCTGGAGACTATCTTCTACCGGGCTCTTCACCTTGAGCACGGACTCCTCTTTGGTTCAGGCAGAAGGAATCTTGTAATAGGTTCACTTTAATAGAGAGATTCAGATGAAGTAAAAGAAGGAAATCTCCTACACTACTATGAAAATATAGCGGCTCGTAGGGCAGGAAAAGAAGAATCTTAATGTGACTCATAAAGGATTAATCCGTAACTGTTTATTTTATTATGCGCCTAACAACACAGACCGCTCCTGCCGGCGATTCAGCGGCTTCTGCAGACATTACATCAACAGAGCAGCTCCTTCTCTTCCACTCTGCTCTGTTGATGGGACATGACTGCTGAGATCATGCTGATTCACAGCTGTCTCCCTGCTGCCTTATTGTGGGGAGCTGGCTGTCAATCTGGACGGCGCAGGCCGGCACGTTCCAATGACAGAGCAACACATTCTCTTCCTCTCTGCTCTGTTGATAGGACATGACTGCTGAAATTGTGCTGATTGACAGCCGGCCCCCTGCTGCCTAAATGGCGGGGAGCTGGCTGTCAATAAGGATCATTCAGACAGGCACGTTCCATTGACAGAGCAGCTCCTTCTCTTCCTCTCTGCTCTGTTGTTTGACAGCCGGCTCCCTGCTGCCTTATTGCAGGGAGCTGGTTGTCAATCAGAACGAGGCAGTCAGGCACATACCATTGCTGGAGCAGCACCTTCTCTTCCACTCTGCTCTGTTGTTTGACAGCCAGCTCCCTGCTGTCTAATTGCGGGGAGCTGGCTGTCAATCAGGATGACGCAGGCAGGCACGTTCTATTGACAGAGCAAAATGGAAGAGAAGGCGCTGCTCTGTCTTTAGAACGTTCTTGCCTGCGTCCTCCTGATTGACAGCCATCTCCCTGCTGCCTAATTGCGGGGAGCTAACACTCAACCAGGGTGATGCAGGCACATACATTTTATCAATAGAGCAAAGTAGAAGATAAGACGCTGCTCTGTCAGTGGAATGTGCCTGCGTCATCCTGATTGATAGCCAGCTCCCCGCAATTAGGTAGTGGGGAGACAGCTGTCAATCAGCAATGATCATGGCAGTCACGTCATCAACAGAGCAGCCCGGAAGAGGAAGAGCTGCTGTGTCAACAGCTGAAACGCCGGCAGGAGCAATCAGTGACCACTCAGCCGCGGCCGTTGCCTCTGTTAGCCGCTACATGCCTGTTTAGCTTTTTTTCACATAGTTAAATAAAATTGTCCTGGACAATCCCCTTAATAATGTTCTTTTTTCAAAATTTGTCAAAAGTGTTGATTTGTGGGGGTCCTGATGCCCAAACTCCTATCAATAGATGTAATTTAGAAGCAGCCGTTATCAGCCTTGGTTACTGGCCACCTCTGCGGTCTGAGTGTTGGCCGATATCCGAGTTAAGGAGCGCAGCGCTTACAAGCTCTTTAGTAATTATAAGCCCTGCTACTAGGCTGGATCTGGCAGGATGCAGTGTCCTGGGTGCTTCTGTGAGGCTGCAGATGGTACCTCTGCTTGATGCGTAAAAAGCAAACAGTCGGGGCCAGTTGGCAGGCAGGGAGCCAAGAAGCAGTGCACTCCAGAAGATAAGATGAGAACAATCCTGTACATGGTTATCCCCCCAAAATATCCCTTAACTTTCTCCGGACAGCGCTGCACTTTCATTGCACCTTTCTGTTGTCTCTGCTCCATGCTGAGTGGGGCTGCAGGGTACTCGTAGAAGCCCCTGAAATCCTGCTTTGCACTGACAGTTATTGTTTATTTTGCCCTGGTTCAGCCCTGTGTTTTCAGCTTTTACTTAGTCTAATACTCAGCCAATATTTAGACTATCCTTCAGCCTTGCGATTATGTTCCTCTTAGTGATCTTCTGATGGTGACGCGGTTTTCTGACTACCTCATGCCATTTTGCTTCACCGGCCAGCAGCTACTCCAAAGCCCCATTTCAGGACCCCTGTGTAAGTCCAGATCCCTGTACTGTTGTTAAAGGATTATGACCAGTTGAGGAGACCAACAAGCAGAAGGGAAGGGCACCACCCGGTGGAATCTCCTGGTATACAAAACAAATGATAATAAAGGACCAAGAAGAGAAGGGTATACCGACATGGGATCACCACAACAGAATATATAAGGGATAAATATTTTATTTTATTGCAGGCAGAAACAACAAGAAAACCACATTTCTCCACACTTGGAGTATGGACACACAATAACACGGTTAAAAACACTTAAAAAGCCAAAGGCATGGACACCGTACACGCCAGGAACCAAATATACATAATAAATATAATGAATATACAGTACAAATAAAGCGGAGGTACTCTACAATATATTGCACAGGGCCCGGTCCCAGAGCTGATCCATCTATTATGGTAAACAGGCAAAGACTGTGTGATATAATACCCAGGTATGTATAAAATACAACATATGGAAAACCGCCGTACAGATACAGTCAGATTTAATAACACCTAATGTGTAGAGTATATGAACAGATGGATAAATCATAGGTTGTGCAGTGCGTTACCCCAGTGTGCATTAAACACAGGAGACGGTAGATCATTACAATAGAAGACCTAATAATGCACCATGTGCAGGTTCCCCTGAGGAAGCCACTGCACACATGGCGATACGCGTGGGGTTCCACACCAGGAACCTTGTTGGTCACTCTTCTTATCTACTCCACCTGCATGGCTGCCATCTATTTTTTCTGGGGTAGTAAGTACGGCTCCGCTCCCGTGCTATCCCTAGCCTAATCGCTGCCTTGGCCTGTTCTGTATGGCCCTAGTGGCCCTTGGTCCTATTATAGGGGTGATAGGCATGGTAGGCATCCCTCTTATATACTAGGGGTACTGGCCTAATACCGATATTTACTGTGCTGCCTTCCGTTGATACACTTGTGTTGGGTTAATATATTGTGCAGATCCACTCAGACTTCTATATGTACCCGCAGTGTCCTGCATATATCCTATAAGTAATCATTCCTTATTACGGTTTATACTGCACATGGTGCATTATTAGGTCCTCTATTGTAATGATCTACCGTCTCCTGTGTTTAATGCACACTGGGGTAACGCACTGCACAACCTATGATTTATCCATCTGTTCATATACTCTACACATTAGGTGTTATTAAATCTGACTGTATCTGTACGGCGGTTTTCCATATGTTGTATTTTATACATACCTGGGTATTATATCACACAGTCTTTGCCTGTTTACCATAATAGATGGATCAGCTCTGGGACCGGGCCCTGTGCAATATATTGTAGAGTCCCTCCGCTTTATTTGTACTGTATATTCATTATATTTATTATGTATATTTGGTTCCTGGCGTGTACGGTGTCCATGCCTTTGGCTTTTTAAGTGTTTTTAACCGTGTTATTGTGTGTCCATACTCCAAGTGCGGAGAAATGTGGTTTTCTTGTTGTTTCTGCCTGCAATAAAATAAAATATTTATCCCTTATATATTCTGTTGTGGTGATCCCATGTCGGTATACCCCTCTCTTCTTGGTCCAGGATTATGACCAGTGTAACACTTGGGATCTGGTTGATGGTAGTAGCTAGAGCTAAGATTGTCCATGGAAGCTCTAATAAGAGCTGCCATAAATGGTGCCCCCATAACAACACCAGTCTTGTCCCAGGGCCTACACAAGTAAGATGCGTCAAACTCCTTAAGAGGCGTACGTACACTTCTGGAGTAAACTATTTGATGAATTGGTTCCTATGAGTCCATCTTCTACTTTTTCAGTTTAGCAGTTGATGGGGATTTCAGCATCCGACCCCCAACAATCACAACTATTGGGAGTTTGATTTTAAATGTCAGTTACAGTTTATGTAGATTAACTTTTTGGTTTATTTGCTAAAATATCTTTATTGGGGTGGAGGAAACTCCAATTTTTCATATACAGATTTCCAAATTCCCTGCAGGAAAATTCTGCAAATCTGCAGCCACCACTAGAGGGAGCCCAGGAGCCTTGTGCATACTGAGCCTCATTACCTGCAGAGCTCCCCCTAGTGGTGGCAGAGTTGTATTCTGTTACTCCGTGCAGGAGACTTAGAGGTCTGTATCCATCAGGGAATTATGAAACTATATTAAAGTAAGAATATTGGAGCCAATAATATATTCTGTATATTGTAGAAATGGATGATATAGGTTTTATTTTTAATTATTGCTCACGGTATTTCTTTTCTGGTGTAACCGAAACAACAGCCATCGGCTGCAATAATGCAGAGAACGTATTGTAGCATCTGTTACCTCTTCACTTCTTGTGGTTTTATGATATATGTTTATTGTAAGTGCGGGAGCTTCCGGCAGTAACTCACAATGTATGAAATAAACAAAATTCTCTGATTTCGGTACTTTTGCTCCTCAAGGTTTCTCTTAATATGAAGAGACATATGCTCCTCCTCCTGGACCTGTCCTCTGCCCTCTACTCTACTCTGTCCTCCTCCTCCTGGACCTGTTCTCTGCCCTCTACACTACTCTGTCCTCCTCCTCCTGTCCTCTGCCCTCTACACTACTCTGTCCTCTTCCTCCTGGACCTGTCCTCTGCCCCCTACACTATGTCCTCCTCCTCCTGGACCTGTCCTCTGCCCTCTACACTACTCTGTCCTCCTCCTCCTGGACCTGTCCTCTGCCTTTGACACAGTAGACCACTCCCTCCTATTACAGATTCTCTCATCTCTGGGCACCACAGACTTGGCCCTATCTTGGATCTCCTCATACCTAACCGACCGAATTTTCAGCGTCTCCCTTTCTCATACCACCTCCTCATCCCACCCTCTATCCGTTGGTGTCCCCCAAGGTTCAGTTCTTGGACCCCTGCTGTTCTCCATCTACACCTTCGGCCTGGGACAGCTCATAGAGTCCACGGCTTCCAGTATCCTCTCGATGCTGATGACACCCAGATCTACCTCTCTGGACCTGACATTACCTCTTTACTAACTAAAATCCCACAATGTCTCTCTGCTATTTCATCCTTCTTCTCTGCGCGATTCCTAAAACTGAACATGGACAAAACAGAATTGTCTTTCCTCCTCCTCACTCATCTCCTCCAACAAGCCTATTCATCAAACCTGATGGTTGCTCTCTCTCCCCAGTCTCACAAGCTCGTTGCCTTGGAGTAAAGCGGGCTTTACACGCTACGATATCGTTAATGTTTTATCGTCGGGGTCACGTCGTTAGTGACGCGCATACGGCGTCATTAACGATATCGCAGCGTGTGACGCTTTTGTGCGACCTAAAACGATCGCAAAAGCGGCCAAAATCGTTTGCCGCGGAGAGGTCGTCCTAAAACAGAAAATCGTTCTCTTCTAATTAACGATGTTGTTCCTCGTTGCTGCGGCAGCACACATCGCTATGTGTGACACCGCAGGAGCGAGGAACATCTCCTTACCTGCCTCCACCGGCAATGCGGAAGGAAGGAGGTGGGCGGGATGTTTACGTCCCGCTCATCTCTGCCCCTCCACTTCTATTGGACGCCTGTCGTGTGACGTCGCTGTGACGCCGCACGACCCACCCCCTTAGAAAGGAGGCAGATCGCCGGCCAGAGCGACGTTGCAGGACAGGTAAGTCCGTGTGACGGGTGTCAGCGATGTTCTGCGCGACGGGTATCGATTTGCCCGTGTCGCACAAACGATGGGGGCGGGTACGCACGCTAGCGATATCGGTAACGAAATCGCAGCGTGTAAAGCCCCCTTAACCCTCGACTCTCTCTGCTCTATCCTTCAAGCCGCACATCCAAGCCCTCTTCACCTCCTGCAGACTACAGCTCAAAAATATCTCCCGGATCCGAGCTTTCCTTAACCAAGAATCAGCAAAAACATTAGTGCATGCCCTCATCATCTCCCGCCTCGACTACTGTAACCTCCTGCTCTCTGGCCTCCCTTCCAACACTCTTGCACCCCTCCAATCCATCCTAAACTCTGCGGCCCGCTTAATCCACCTCTCCCCTCGCTATTCCTCAGCCTGCCCCCTGAGTTGCAGCTTGAATGAATTTCTGTGGAACGTGATTGGGGCAGTTTTCCACCATCCAGACTATCTCGCGTTACAATCTTTCATCAGTTTTTCTCTGCCGTCCACATCCGGGGATACTATCTACAGTGCCATGGGTTGTTAACTTCTTGATTATGTTGTGCACCGTGGACAAAGGAACATCAAGATCTCTGGAGATAGACTTGTAACCTTGATATTGTTGATATTTTTCAACAATTTTGGTTCTCCAGTCCTCAGACAGTTGTATTCTCCTCTTTGTGTTCTCCATGCTTAGGCTATGTCCGCACGTTGCTTTTTACCTGCTTTTTTGCTGCTTTTTCAACTGCAGCGTTTAATGCCAAAATGGTTGTGTTCTGCTTTTCAAGCAAAGTCTATGGGAATTTGGGTTTCTTGTCCGCACTATGCAGTTCAAACTGCAGCCTTTTTGTTGCAGAACTTTGGTCAAAAACTCAGCTTTGCTGTGCAAAACCCAAATGGCAAGAACAATTCACATGTCAGTTGTTTTTGCCATTTGGGTTTTGCACTGCAAAGCTGAGTTTTTGACCAAAGTTCTGCAACAAAAAGGCAGCAGTTTGAACTGCATAGTGCGGACAAGAAACCCAAATTCCCATAGACTTTGCTTGAAAAGTAGAACACAACCATTTTGGCATTAAACGCTGCAGTTGAAAAAGCAGCAAAAAAGCAGGTAAAAAGCAACGTGCGGACATAGTAAGTGCGGCGCACACAGACACACAAAGCAAACGGTTCAGTCAATTTCTTCCCTTTTTATCTGGTTTCAGGTGTGATTTTCATATTGCCCACTCCTGTTACTTGCCACAGGTGAGTCTGAACAAGCATCTCATGCTGGAAACAAAGTTGTTTACACACAATTTTTGAAAGGTGCCAACAATTATGTCCAGCCTAATTTTGTTTTTTGGGGTTTTTTTTTGTGAAGTTATGTTAAATTTCCTTTTTTCTCTCTCACATTTTTTGTGCTGTTCCAAAACAACAAAGGAAATAAACATGAGTAATTGGAATAATTTTCTGGGAGAAATAATTTTCTGGAACAATTTCAAGGGTGCCAACACTTTCAGTCATGACTATATGTATCACAGTATAGTGCAGTGGTGGTGGTGTTGTGTGAAAAATTAATCTGTGACCACAAATTTGTTTATTTCTCTGTTGATCCAATGTTACATCCTGTATTATACTCCAGAGCTGCACTCACTATTCTGCTGGGGCAGTCACTGTGTACATACATTACATTACTGATCCTGAGTTACATCCTGTATTATACTCCAGAGCTGCACTCACTATTCTGCTGGGGCAGTCACTGTGTACATACATTACTGATCCGGAGTTACCTCCTGTATTATACTCCAGAGCTGCACTCACTATTCTGCTGGTGCAGTCACTGTGTACATACATTACATTACTGATCCTGAGTTACCTCCTGTATTATACTATTATACTCCAGAGCTGCACTCACTATTCTGCTGGTGCAGTCACTGTACATTTCCCATGCATCAGATGACTGTACTGTGTAGTGAATGGACAGACGCCATAGCCACAGCCCGGTGGCCACAGAATGACGGACATTGTGCTGTAAATATTTATTATATTTTCTTATATTTTCTCTTTTGTTAATAAATATACTGTGTCGCGCTTCACATCGTGGACCCAGAGTCACAGGGCCGGTAACAGACGCGTTTCACGTAGTCCTTGCAGGACGCCATTTCCTGAACCTGTCTCTTTTCTACCATGTTATTTGGAGAAGCCGCACAGATGCTAATATTGGCGACGTCTCGTGATCCTGCAACAGATGGATCCTTGTCTCCATGGGTCCAATGGGATTTCTGATTCAGAGGTCGACTGGATAATGATGTTATCGGCCTCGTGTTTGGAGAGACCTTCTCGCCTTGGAGCGCGGAGGGCTTTGCCCCACAGGGTCCGGGAATAGTAGAATCGTGTGTGTGCTGGTGCAGCTGCTGCAGGGACGCGGAGCTGAAGGCTCGCCCGCAGATGTTGCACTTGTAAGGTCTCCTCCTCTCATGTTTATACCGGTGCAGAAACAGTTTTAGCAGTTTTCCAAACGTTTGCCCACAGTCGTGACAGCTGAACACAAAGCTGTGGGACAGGAGATGCCTCATTAAGGTACAATGGTGGCGGAAACATTTTTTGCAGGTTTTGCACCTGAAGAGCCGCTCTATATTAAGACCATGCAGAAACTCTTCCGAAACATGACACTTTTTTTTCTTTTTCTTCTTAATCTTTCTCTCTTGATCACTTGCAGGATCCACAGCCAAGATGGGATCTGTTGGGATGATGTGGTGGGGCACTTCTTCAACAGACCTGCTGGTGGTCCCATCATCATAGGTAGGCCATGGTGTTCCATCTTGGGTGTGGGTTGGTGAGCGGCTCTCATCTGCTTCAAGTTCCATCGATAGACTCATGGGTTGGAGGTCATAGTCATCGTCTTGGTGCTCGGAATGAACTTTGGCATGTTTGAGAAGGTAGGGCAGTCTGGTGTAGACCTTTGTGCACTTATGACACTTGTAGACCTCATTTCCTAAGTGCTCTCGCTGGTGGTTCACCAGCGCGGTCTTGTAACGGAAGCGCTGGTGACACAGGTGACATTCCAAGAGCGGTGAGTGGGCTTCCTTCACGTGGTTCTTCAGTTTCTGGGAACTCATGAATTTCTCGCCACACTTTACACATGGTTTCGGTGTCCGGTGTGTCGCCTTGTGTTTCTTTAGGTCTCCTCCGCTCTGGAACGTAAGCTGGCACTTGTGACACTTGTACTCGATGACTTGGTGGATCCTCTGGTGCCTCTTGAGTTGGCTTGGCTTCTTGAAGCTCTTCACGCACAAGGAGCACTGATGTGGCTGCCTGTGGAAGTGGCTCTTCTGGTGGGCGAGGAGATGACCCTCTTGGTTGTAACCTTTGCCGCAGTCAAGGCAGACAAACTTTTTTTTGCCTTTCGAGGAGCTGCAGTAGCATTTGTGGACGCCCTTGCACGTCAGACATTGCGGCTGCTGGTCCTTTAATTTTTGTTTCTGTGCGGGAAAGTCAAAATCACCGACCGGTGTCTTCTGGGTTTGGATTTCAACGGAGGAGCCACTTTCTAAAAAGAAAATGTGAAGGACACTATTAAAAAATGACACGATCATCCCCTGTAGGATTATGATACTTCAGCATAATAATAGAGTTCACCGAGTGCCCGACAATAAACTGGTCTAAACCCGCGCTTCTAGCTTTGGATTCCAGGAGCTCTGTGATTGGGGAGGGTCTGTCCAATATCCCAGGGGTTCACAAGTTTAAGTATCTGGGGATTTACATTACTAATAAATCACAGGAGTATATTCCTTTAAATTGAAGTCCACGGGTCATAAAAAGGAGGAATAAAGTGAGTGTTTGGGTAGAGTAAACCTCGTTAGGATGCGCTTAGTGCCGAGCATTGTGTGCGTACGTCGTGCGTAACTCACCTGTCTGGATTCCTAAATGATGGTTTAAGAAAATGCACAACATCTTTAGAAACCTGCTGTGGAAAAAAAAATGGCCCCCAAGAAAAAAAAACTGGAAAAACTGCAACTACCCAAAAAATGGGTGGGGGAACTACTATATGGGGGAACTACTTATCTTCCCAACTTCAGTATTTCCATAAAATTTGGTGGACATCTAAGGGTCTGCTTGGGATGACAGACTGCTCAATGTATATGCCAACTGGAATAACGGTCACGCCGAGCATGACCGGTAGAGAGGGTGACTGGATGGGGGGGATCTCTGACGCTTAGCCTCAAGCTAAGGGGGTGCCCTAGGCTTACCCTCAACCCAGAATTACACTTGAAGGTGGCGACGTCTGAGCCCCCAGCCTCTCCCTATCTCCTGTCCTTGCCCTGATGATAATGTCCCCTCCACACCCACCACCCAAAGGTACTTACCGGGACGGAGATCCCAAAACCCCACCACAATGATCTCAATAACCGGCACCCCCTGCTGGAAGCAGAGGGTACATACGTTCATATGAAAAAGTTTGGGCCCCCTATTAATGTTAACCTTTTTTCTTTATAACAATTTGGGTTTTTGCTATTTCAGTTTCATATATCTAATAACTGATGGACTGAGTAATATTTCTGGATTGAAATGAGGTTTATTGTACTAACAGAAAATGTGCAATCCGCATTTAAACTAAATTTGACAGGTGCATAAGTATGGGTACCCTTATCAATTTTTTGATTTGAACACTCCTAACTACTTTTTACTGACTTACTAAAGCACTAAATTGGTTTTGTAACCTCTTTGAGCTTTGACCTTCATAGGCAGGTGTATCCAATCATGAGAAAAGGTATTTAAGGTGGCCACTTGCAAGTTGTTCTCCTATTTGAATCTCCTATGAAGAGTGGCATCATGGGCTCCTCAAAACAACTCTCAAATGATCTGAAAACAAAGATTATTCAACATAGTTGTTCAGGGGAAGGTACAAAAAGTTGTCTCAGAGATTTAACCTGTCAGTTTCCACTGTGAGGAACATAGTAAGGAAATGGAAGAACACAGGTACAGTTCTTGTTAAGCCCAGAAATGGCAGGCCAAGAAAAATATCAGAAAGGCAGAGAAGAAGAATGGTGAGAACAGTCAAGGACAATCCACAGACCACCTCCAAAGACCTGCAGCATCATCTTGCTGCAGATGGTGTCACTGTGCATCGGTCAACAATACAGCGCACGTTGCATAAGGAGAAGCTGTATGGGAGAGTGATGTGAAAGAAGCCGTTTCTGCAAGCACGCCACAAACAGAGTCGCCTGAGGTATGCAAAAGCACATTTGGACAAGCCAGTTACATTTTGGAAGAAGGTCCTGTGGACTGATGAAACAAAGATTGAGTTGTTTGGTCATACAAAAAGGCGTTATGCATGGAGGCAAAAAAACACGGCATTCCAAGAAAAGCACTTGCTACGCACAGTAAAATTTGGTGGAGGTTCCATCATGCTTTGGGGCTGTGTGGCCAATGCCGCCACCGGGAATCTTGTTAAAGTTGAGGGTCGCATGGATTCAACTCAGTATCAGCAGATTCTTGACAATAATGTGCAAGAATCAGTGACGAAGTTGAAGTTACGCAGGGGACGGATATTTCAGCAAGACAATGATCCAAAACACCGCTCCAAATCTACTCAGGCATTCATGCAGAGGAACAATTACAATGTTCTGGAATGGCCATCCCAGTCCCCAGACCTGAATATCATTGAACATCTGTGGGATGATTTGAAGCGGCTGTCCATGCTCGGCGACCATCAAACTTAACTGAACTGGAATTGTTTTGTAAACGGGAATGGTCAAATCTACCTTCCTCCAGGATCCAGGAACTCATTAACAGCTACAGGAAGCCACTAGAGGCTGTGATTTCTGCAAAAGGAGGATCTACAAAATATTAATGTCACTTTTATGTTGAGGTGCCCATACTTTTGCACCGGTCAAATTTTGTTTAAATGCGGATTGCACATTTTCTGTTAGTACAATAAACCTCATTTCAATCCAGAAATATTACTCAGTCCATCAGTTATTAGATAGATGAAACTGAAATAGCAAAAACCCAAATTGTTATAAAGAAAAAAGGGTAACATTAATAGGGGTGCCCAAACTTTTTCATATGACTGTATGTAAGCTGGAAGTGGTCATCAGGGTAAATACCTTGGTCAGAGTAATGAGATTGTAGCAGGCCAGGCAAAACTGGCATTAACTCCGATGGTGCCAAAAGAAAAAAAAACACGTTTCAAGTATATGGTCTCAGATGGTAAATAAAAACTAGCCCTGAGCTTTTCACTAGTCACATAGCAATATTCTCCAGGTCTGTGCGATTACTGTGATATCAATCGTGTATTTTATTTTTTTCTATTTCAGTGTTGTAAAAAAATTACAACTTTGTAAGAGAAAAAAACCCAAAACTTTGACTGCGTTTTATTTTTTAATGAGATGTGCAACTATAGAGTTACGATTTTAATTCCCTCTTTCTCCCATTTACTGTATGTATGGGTTGTAACTAGGGATGATCGAATACCTCAAATATTCAGCTTCGCGACTATTTGCCGAATAGGTCGCTGCTATTTGACTATTCGCAAATATTCGATGCGCAATGTAAGCCTATGGGAAACCCGAATAACAACTATTCGGGCTTCCCATAGACTTACATTGCGCATCGAATATTCGCATAGCAGCAACCTATTCGTCGGATATTCGCGAAGCCGAATATTTGGGGTATTCGATCATCGCTAGTTGTAAAGCCCTGAAAGCAGCCGATCTTATGAGACAAATACACCCTTAAAAACATATAGGCGGACAATTTACACTAAAACTTCCTGATGAGGCACCAATACCTAATGAGTGAGGCCCCTCTTACAGCATCCTAGAGGCCACCACACAATAATAAGGCTATGTGCACACGCTGCGTTTTTTTGACGCTGCGTTTTTGGCCGCTAAAAACGCACAAAAACGCACCTGCAGCAAAAAAAACGGTAAAAAAAAACGCATGCGTTTTTACCGCGTTTTTGGCTGCGTTTTTGATTTCTGCGTTTTTCCAATGCATTGCATGGGGGGAAAACGCAGAAAAACGCAGGAAAGAATTGACATGTCCATTTTTTTTTTTAAGCTCAAAAACGCAGCTTAAAAAAAAAGTTGTGTGCGGACAGCAAAAATGAAAACTCATAGACTTTGCTGGGGAAGCAAAGTCATGCAGTTTTGAGGCCAAAAACGGACCTGAAAAACGTGCAAAAACGCACTGTGTGCTCATAGCCTAAGCTGTATTTTAGCCTCTAATTCAGCCAGAAAACAACTGTGTTTTTTGTTTTATAAAATGCACCAGATTATAAAATGCACCCCAAATTTAGAGAGAAAAAAATGGGGTCTGTGTTATACTTTGGTGCTGTCTTACCAGAAGGGGGCGGCAGCGGTGGTGGAGCGCGGTCACAGGAGGCAGGGGCGGTGTTGGAGTAGGGCGATGCTGCAGGCGCTGCGGCGGGCGTCCCAGATGCCCTGTTGGTTCTGCTGGCTGCGAGGGCTCTGCTGGCTGTGTGGAGCAGGGCGGTGCGGCGGGCGTCCCAGATGCCCTGTTGGTTCTGCTAGCTGCGGGGCTGTGCTGGCTGTGTGGAGCAGGGCGGTGCGGCTGGCGTCCCAGATGCCCTGTTGGTTCTGCTGGCTGCGGGGGCTGTGCTGGATGTGTGGAGCAGGGCGGTGTGGCGGGCGTCCCAGATGCCCTGTTGGTTCTGCTAGCTGCGGGGCTGTGCTAGCTGCATGGAGCAGGGCGGTGCGGCGGGCGTCCCAGATGCTCTGTTGGTTCTGCTAGCTGCGGGGGTTCTGCTGGCTGCATGGAGCAGGACGGTGCGGCGGGCGTCCCAGATGCCCTGTTGGTTCTGCTGGCTGCGGGAGCTGTGCTGGCTGTGTGGAGCAGGGCGGTGCAGCGGGCGTCCCAGATGCCCTGTTGGTTCTGCTGGCTGCGGGGGCTGTGCTGGCTGTGTGGAGCAGGGCGGTGCGGCGGGCGTCTCAGATGCCCTGTTGGTTCTGCTGACTGCGGGGGCTGTGCTGGCTGCATGGAGCAGGGCGGTGCGGCGGGCGTCCCAGATTCCCAGATGCCCTGTTGATTCTGCTAGCTGCGGGGGCTCTGCTGGCTGCATGGAGCAGGGCGGTGCAGCGGGCGTCCCAGATGCCCTGTTGGTTCTGCTGGCTGTGGGGGCTGTGCTGGCTGCATGGAGCAGGGCGGTGCGGCGGGCGTCCCAGATTCCCAGATGCCCTGTTGATTCTGCTAGCTGCGGGGGCTCTGCTGGCTGCATGGAGCAGGGCGGTGCAGCGGGCGTCCCAGATGCCCTGTTGGATCTGCTAGCTGCGGGGGCTGTTATGGCTGTGTGGAGCAGGGCGGTGCGGCAGGCGTCCCAGATGCCCTGTTGGTTCTGCTGGCTGTGGGGGCTGTTATGGCTGCATGGAGCAGGGCGGTGCGGCGGGCGTCCCAGATGCCCTGTTGGTTCTGCTGGGCTGTGGGGGCTGTGCTGGCTGTGTGGAGCAGGGCGGTGCGGCGGGCGTCCCAGATGCCCTGTTGGTTCTGCTAGCTGCGGGGCTGTGCTGGCTGTGTGGAGCAGGGCGGTGCGGCTGGCGTCCCAGATGCCCTGTTGGTTCTGCTGGCTGCGGGGGCTGTGCTGGATGTGTGGAGCAGGGCGGTGTGGCGGGCGTCCCAGATGCCCTGTTGGTTCTGCTAGCTGCGGGGCTGTGCTGGCTGCATGGAGCAGGGCGGTGCGGCGGGCGTCCCAGATGCTCTGTTGGTTCTGCTAGCTGCGGGGGCTCTGCTGGCTGCATGGAGCAGGACGGTGCGGCGGGCGTCCCAGATGCCCTGTTGGTTCTGCTGGCTGCGGGAGCTGTGCTGGCTGTGTGGAGCAGGGCGGTGCAGCGGGCGTCCCAGATGCCCTGTTGGTTCTGCTGGCTGCGGGGGCTGTGCTGGCTGTGTGGAGCAGGGCGGTGCGGCGGGCGTCTCAGATGCCCTGTTGGTTCTGCTGACTGCGGGGGCTGTGCTGGCTGCATGGAGCAGGGCGGTGCGGCGGGCGTCTCAGATGCCCTGTTGGTTCTGCTGGCTGCGGGGGCTATGCTGGCTGTGTGGAGCAGGGCGGTGCGGCGGGCGTCTCAGATGCTCTGTTGGTTCTGCTAGCTGCGGGGGCTGTGCTGGCTGCATGGAGCAGGGCGGTGCGGCGGGCGTCCCAGATTCCCAGATGCCCTGTTGATTCTGCTAGCTGCGGGGGCTCTGCTGGCTGCATGGAGCAGGGCGGTGCAGCGGGCGTCCCAGATGCCCTGTTGGTTCTGCTGGCTGTGGGGGCTGTGCTGGCTGCATGGAGCAGGGCGGTGCGGCGGGCGTCCCAGATTCCCAGATGCCCTGTTGATTCTGCTAGCTGCGGGGGCTCTGCTGGCTGCATGGAGCAGGGCGGTGCAGCGGGCGTCCCAGATGCCCTGTTGGATCTGCTAGCTGCGGGGGCTGTTATGGCTGTGTGGAGCAGGGCGGTGCGGCAGGCGTCCCAGATGCCCTGTTGGTTCTGCTGGCTGTGGGGGCTGTTATGGCTGCATGGAGCAGGGCGGTGCGGCGGGCGTCCCAGATGCCCTGTTGGTTCTGCTGGCTGTGGGGGCTGTGCTGGCTGTGTGGAGCAGGGCGGTGCGGCGGGCGTCCCAGATGCCCTGTTGGTTCTGCTAGCTGCGGGGCTGTGCTGGCTGTGTGGAGCAGGGCGGTGCGGCTGGCGTCCCAGATGCCCTATTGGTTCTGCTGGCTGCGGGGGCTGTGCTGGATGTGTGGAGCAGGGCGGTGTGGCGGGCGTCCCAGATGCCCTGTTGGTTCTGCTAGCTGCGGGGCTGTGCTGGCTGCATGGAGCAGGGCGGTGCGGCGGGCGTCCCAGATGCTCTGTTGGTTCTGCTAGCTGCGGAGGCTCTGCTGGCTGCATGGAGCAGGACGGTGCGGCGGGCGTCCCAGATGCCCTGTTGGTTCTGCTGGCTGCGGGAGCTGTGCTGGCTGTGTGGAGCAGGGCGGTGCAGCGGGCGTCCCAGATGCCCTGTTGGTTCTGCTGGCTGCGGGGGCTGTGCTGGCTGTGTGGAGCAGGGCGGTGCGGCGGGCGTCTCAGATGCCCTGTTGGTTCTGCTGACTGCGGGGGCTGTGCTGGCTGCATGGAGCAGGGCGGTGCGGCGGGCGTCTCAGATGCCCTGTTGGTTCTGCTGGCTGCGGGGGCTATGCTGGCTGTGTGGAGCAGGGCGGTGCGGCGGGCGTCTCAGATGCTCTGTTGGTTCTGCTAGCTGCGGGGGCTGTGCTGGCTGCATGGAGCAGGGCGGTGCGGCGGGCGTCCCAGATTCCCAGATGCCCTGTTGATTCTGCTAGCTGCGGGGGCTCTGCTGGCTGCATGGAGCAGGGCGGTGCAGCGGGCGTCCCAGATGCCCTGTTGGTTCTGCTGGCTGTGGGGCCTGTGCTGGATGTGTGGAGCAGGGCGGTGCAGCGGGCGTCCCAGATGCCCTGTTGGATCTGCTAGCTGCGGGGGCTGTTATGGCTGTGTGGAGCAGGGCGGTGCGGCAGGCGTCCCAGATGCCCTGTTGGTTCTGCTAGCTGCGGGGGCTCTGCTGGCTGCATGGAGCAGGGCGGTGCGGTGGGCGTTCCAGATGCCCTGTTGGTTCTGCTGGCTGCGGGGGCTGTGCTGGATGTGTGGAGCAGGGCGGTGCGGTGGGCGTCCCAGATGCCCTGTTGGTTCTGCTAGCTGCGGGGGCTCTGCTGGCTGCATGGAGCAGGGCGGTGCGGTGGGCGTTCCAGATGCCCTGTTGGTTCTGCTGGCTGCGGGGGCTGTGCTGGATGTGTGGAGCAGGGCGGTGCGGCAGGTGTCCTAGATGCCCTGTTGGTTCTGCTGGCTGCGGGGGCTCTGCTGGCTGCATGGAGCAGGGCGGTGCGGCGGGCGTCCCCAGATGCCCTGTTGGTTCTGCTGGCTGTGGGGGCTCTGCTGGCTGCATGGAGCAGGGCGGTGCGGTGGGCATCCCAGATGCCCTGTTGGTTCTGCTGGCTGCGGGGGCTGTGCTGGCTGTGTGGAGCAGGGCGGTGCGGCAGGCGTCCCAGATGCCCTGTTGGTTCTGCTGGCTGTGGGGGCTGTGCTGGCTGCATGGAGCAGGGCGGTGCGGCGGGCGTCCCAGATGCCCTGTTGGTTCTGCTGGCTGCGGGGGCTGTGCTGGCTGTGTGGAGCAGGGCGGTGCGGCAGGCGTCCCAGATGCCCTGTTGGTTCTGCTGGCTGTGGGGGCTGTGCTGGATGTGTGGAGCAGGGCGGTGCGGTGGGCGTCCCAGATGCCCTGTTGGTTCTGCTGGCTGCGGGGGCTGTGCTGGCTGTGTGGAGCAGGGAGGTGCGGCAGGCGTCCCAGATGCCCTGTTGGTTCTGCTGGCTGCGGGGGCTATGCTGGCTGTGTGGAGCAGGGCGGTGCGGCGGGCGTCCCAGATGCCCTGTTGGTTCTGCTGGCTGCGGGGGCTCTGCTGGCTGCATGGAGCAGGGCGGTGCGGTGGGCGTCCCAGATGCCCTGTTGGTTCTGCTGGCTGCGGGGGCTGTGCTGGCTGTGTGGAGCAGGGCGGTGCGGCGGGCGTCCCAGATGCCCTGTTGGTTCTGCTGGCTGCGGGGGCTCTGCTGGCTGCATGGAGCAGGGCGGTGCGGCGGGCGTCCCAGATGCCCTGTTGGTTCTGCTGGCTGCGGGGGCTGTGCTGGCTGCATGGAGCAGGGCAGTGTGGCGGGCGTCCCAGATGCCCTGTTGGTTCTGCTGGCTGTGGGGGCTGTGCTGGCTGTGTGGAGCAGGGCGGTGCGGCAGGCGTCCCAGATGCCCTGTTGGTTCTGCTGGCTGCGGGGGCTGTGCTGGCTGTGTGGAGCAGGGCGGTGCGGCAGGCGTCCCAGATGCCCTGTTGGTTCTGCTGGCTGCGGGGGCTGTGCTGGCTGTGTGGAGCAGGGCGGTGCGGCAGGTGTCCCAGATGCCGTGTTGGGGGTGCAGGTTTCACAGCAATGGCGCCCGGATTCGGCGCGGGCGCAGATTGAGCTCTCGGTTCAATGACAAGCCGAGATCTCATCTGTGCACACGACTCCTCCGGCCTGCTGATCTCCCGGCAGAGGACTTAAGGAAAATGGTGCCCGGAGGTGGCGCATGTGCAGATGAGATCTCTGCTTGTCATTGAGCTGATAGCGCAATCTGCGCACATGCCGACTCCCGGCGCCATTTGTCTGAAGCCCACCCCGCCGACTGTTCTTGCATGTTCCTTCTGCCTCACAGCGCCGCCGCCAGCAGCGAGCATCTGGGACACCCGCTATACCGCCGGCAGCATCGCCCTACTCCAGCACCGCTCCTGCCTACTGTGACTCCGCTCCACCACCGCTGCCGCCCACGCCTCCGGTAAGACACCACTGGATTATAAGACAGACCCAATATTTTTTTTTTCTCTAAATTTGGGGTGCGTCTTATAAAATGAAAAATTCGGTAAACACAAGTTCCTTATTATTAATAAGGCCATAATCCTTAGCCCTCATCAATAGGCATTTAGTTCTCCCTGGAACAAGGTGGTTGGATCCCTCTCCAGGACTCTATAACATTAATTGATCTCATTGTACATGGATCTGTCCAGGACGAAAACATTGCCGCCCTTGTCAGAGGGTTTTATGACAATGTTGTCGTCCGGTTCCAGAGCCAGAAGGGCAGTAAGTTCAGATCTCCCTAAATTAAAATAAAAATAAAATAAAATAAATAATAAAATAAAAAAAACCTTCAAAAGTTCAAATCATCCCCCTTTTGCCCCTTTGAAAATTAGAGTATTAAAAAATAAAATATACACATATTAATATACATGCGTTCAGAAACGCCCGATCTATCAAAATATAAAATCAATTCATCTGATTGGTAAATGGCGTAGAGGCAAAAAAAATTCCAAACGCCAAAATGACATTTTTTGGTTGTGCAAATATTGCACAAAATACAATAACTGGCGATCAAAACGTAGCCTCTGCGCAAAAATGGTGCCATTAAAAACGTCAGCTCGAGACGCAAAAAATAAGCTTTGAATGAGTCATAGATCACGAAAAATGAGAACGCTATGAGTGGTGGAATATGTCGCAAAAAAGTGTGCGCCACTTTTTTGGGACAAAAGTCTGAATTTTTTTTTTTTTTTACCAAATAGATAAAAGTAAACCTATACATGTTTAGTGTCTATGAACTCGTACTGACTTGATCTTCATATCAATATGTCAGGTTTTGTTTTTTTCCCAATTTGTATCAATATGTCCGTTTTAACATATAATGAACATGGTGAATAAAATACCCCAAAAACAATTTTGCAATCGCACTTTTTTTTCCAATTTTTCCGCACTTGGAATTTTTTTGCTGTTTTCCAGTACAATATATGGTAAAACTTATGGTGTCCTTGAAAGAAGGGAATTTTGTTTACTTACCGTAAATTCATTTTCTTCTAGCTCCAATTGGGAGACCCAGACAATTGGGTGTATAGCTTCTGCCTCCGGAGGCCACACAAAGTACTACACTTAAAAGTGTAAGGCCCCTCCCCTTCTGGCTATACACCCTCCCGTGGGAGCACGGGTCCCTCAGTTTTAGTGCAAAAGCAAGAAGGAGGAAAGCCAATAACTGTTTCAAAAACAAATTCAATCCGATAGACAATATCGGAGAACAGAACTTATCAACATGAACAACATGTGCACCCGAAAAACCAATACCCTAAGAAAAACAGGGCGGGTGCTGGGTCTCCCAATTGGAGCTAGAAGAAAAGGAATTTACGGTAAGTAAACAAAATTCCCTTCTTCTTTTTCGCTCCTAATTGGGAGACCCAGACAATTGGGACGTCCAAAAGCAGTCCCTGGGTGGGTAAAAGAATACCTCGTGATAGGGCTGTCAGGCAGCCCTTTCTTACAGGTGGGCCACCGCCGCCTGAAGGACTTGTCTACCTAGGCTGGCATCTGCCGAAGCGTAGGTATGCACCTGATAATGCTTGGTAAAAGTGTGCAGACTCGACCAGGTAGCCGCCTGGCACACCTGCTGAGCCGTAGCCTGATGCCGTAATGCCCAGGACGCACCTACGGCTCTGGTAGAATGGGCCTTCAGTCCAGAAGGAATCGGAAGCCCAGCAGAACGGTAGGCGTGAAGAATTGGTTCCTTGATCCACCGCGCAAGGGTGGATTTGGAAGCTTGCGACCCTTTATGCTGACCAGCGACCAGGATAAAGAGTGCATCCGAACGGCGCAGAGGCGCCGTGCGGGAAATGTAGATCCTGAGTGCTCTCACCAGGTCCAACAGATGTAAACCCTTTTCAAATTGGTGAACTGGATGCGGACACAAAGATGGTAAAGTGATATCCTGATTGATGAAAGGAAGATACCACCTTGGGAAGAAACTCTGGAATTGGACGCAGAACTACCTTGTCTTGGTGAAACACCAGGAAGGGAGATTTGCAAGATAACGCCGCCAGCTCTGACACTCTCCGAAGAGACGTGACCGCCACTAGAAAAGCCACTTTCTGAGAAAGCCGAGAAAAGGAAATCTCTTTCATAGGCTCGAAAGGCGGCTTCTGGAGAGCAATTAGAACCTTGTTCAGATCCCAGGGTTCCAATGGCCGCTTGTAAGGGGGGACAATATGACAAACCCCTTGCATGAACGTGCGTACTTTAGGAAGTCGCGCTAGGCGTTTCTGAAAAAATACGGATAGCGCGGAGACTTGACCTTTAAGAGAGCTAAGCGACAAACCTTTTTCCAACCCAGACTGCAGGAAGGAAAGAAAAATAGGCAATGCAAATGGCCAGGGAGAAACTCCCTGAGCAGAGCACCACGATAGGAATATCTTCCACGTCCTGTGGTAGATTTTGGCGGAGGATGGTTTCCTAGCCTGTCTCATGGTGGCAACAACTTCATGAGATAAACCTGAGGTCCCTAGGATCCAGGACTCAATGGCCACCCAGTCAGGTTCAGGGCCGCAGAATTCAAATGGAAAAACGGCCCTTGAGACAGCAAGTCTGGACGGTCTGGTAGCGCCCACGGTTGGCCTACCGTGAGATGCCACAGATCTGGGTACCACGACCTCCTTGGCCAGTCTGGAGCGACGAGAATGGCGCGGCGGCAGTCGGACCTGATTTTGCGGAGCACTCTGGGCAACAATGCCAGAGGTGGGAAAACATAAGGTAGCCGGAACTGCGACCAATCTTGAACTAGGGCGTCTGCCGCCAGAGCTCGGTGATCGTGAGACCGTGCCATGAAAACCGGAGCTTTGTTGTTGTGCCGTGACGCCATCAGGTCGACGTCCGGCGTCCCCCAGCGGCGACAGATCTCCTGAAACACGTCCGGGTGGAGGGACCATTCCCCTGCGTCCATGCCCTGGCGACTGAGAAAGTCTGCTTCCCAGTTTTCCACGCCTGGGATGTGAACTGCGGATATGGTGGATGCTGTGTTCTCCACCCACGTTAGAATCCGCCGGACTTCCTGGAAGGCTTGCCGACTGCGTGTTCCCCCTTGGTGGTTGATGTACGCCACCGCTGTGGAATTGTCCGACTGAATCCGGATCTGCTTGCCTTCCAGCCACTGTTGGAAGGCTCGCAGGGCAAGATAGACTGCTCTGATTTCCAGAACATTGATCTGAAGGGTGGACTCTTTCTGAGTCCACGTACCCTGAGCCCTGTGGTGAAGAAACACTGCTCCCCACCCTGATAGGCTCGCATCTGTCGTGACCACCGCCCAGGATGGGGGTAGAAACGACCTTCCTGTTGACAATGAGGTGGGAAGAAGCCACCACCGGAGAGAGTCCTTGGCTGTCTGAGAGAGGGAGACGTCTCTGTCGAGGGACGTCGATTTCCCGTCCCATTGGCGGAGAATGTCCCATTGTAGGGGGCGCAGATGAAACTGCGCGAAAGGGACTGCTTCCATTGCTGCCACCATTTTCCCTAGGAAATGCATGAGGCGCCTCAAGGAGTGCGACTGGCTCTGAAGGAGAGATTGCACCCCTGTCTGCAGCGAGCACTGCTTGTCCAGTTGAAGTTTCACTATCGCTGAGAGAGTATGAAACTCCATGCCAAGATATGTTAGTGATTGGGTCGGGGTTAGATTTGACTTTGAAAAGTTGATAATCCACCCGAACCTCTGGAGAGTCTTCAGTGCCACGTTCAGGCTGTGTTGGCATGCCTCTTGAGAGGGTGCCTTTATCAGTAGATCGTCCAGATACGGGATCACAGAGTGACCCTGCGAGTGCAGGACTGCTACTACTGCTGCCATGACCTTGGTGAAGACCCGAGGGGCTGTTGCCAGCCCGAAAGGTAGCGCTACGAACTGCAGGTGTTCGCTTCCTATAACGAAGCGTAGAAAACGCTGATGCTCTGGCGCAATCGGCACGTGGAGATAAGCATCTTTGATGTCTATTGATGCTAGGAAATCTCCTTGAGACATTGAGGCGATGACGGAGCGGAGAGATTCCATCCGGAATCTCCTGGTTTTTACGTGTTTGTTGAGCAACTTTAGATCCAGGACGGGACGAAACGATCCGTCCTTTTTTGGTACCACAAACAAATTGGAGTAAAAACCGTGACCTTGTTCTTGAAGAGGAACAGAAGTCACCACGCCTTCCGCCTTTAGAGCGGCCACCGCCTGCAGCAGAGCATCGGCCCGGTCGGGCGGTGGAGAAGTTCTGAAGAAACGAGTTGGAGGACGAGAGCTGAACTCTATCCTGTACCCGTGAGACAGAATGTCCCTCACCCAACGGTCTTTGACCTGTGACAGCCAAATGTCGCCAAAGCGGGAGAGCCTGCCACCGACCGAGGATGCGGAAAGAGGAGACTGAGAGTCATGAGGAAGCCGTCTTGGTAACGGTTCTTCCTGCTGGCTTTTTTGGGCGTGATTGAGTCCGCCAAGAATCTGAGCCTCTCTGATCCTTTTGAGTCCTCTTGGACGAGGAGAATTGGGACCTACCTGAGCCTCGAAAGGACCGAAAACTAGACTGACCCCTCCTTTGTTGGGGTTTGTTTTGTCTGTGTTGAGGTAAGGATGAATCCTTACCCTTGGAGTGTTTAATGATTTCATCCAAACGCTCACCAAACAGTCGGTCACGAGAAAAAGGCAAACTGGTTAAGCACTTCTTGGAAGCAGAATCTGCCTTCCATTCTCTCAACCACAGGGCTCTGCGTAAAACCACGGAGTTGGCTGACACCACCGCCGTACGGCTCGTAGAGTCTAGGACAGCATTAATCGCGTAAGACGCGAATGCAGACATCTGAGAGGTCAATGGTGCCACCTGCGGAGCAGATGTACGTGTGACTGAGTCGACTTGTGTAAGCCCAGCTGAAATAGCTTGGAGTGCCCATACGGCTGCGAATGCTGGCGCCAACGACGCTCCAATAGCTTCATAGATGGATTTCAACCAGAGCTCCATCTGTCTATCAGTGGCATCTTTAAGTGCCGCTCCATCTTCTACTGCAACTAAGGATCTAGCCGCAAGCCTGGAGATTGGAGGATCCACCTTGGGACACTGGGTCCAGCCCTTGACAACGTCAGGGGGGAAAGGATAGCGTGTATCTTTAAGCCTTTTGGAAAACCGCTTATCAGGATAAGCGTGGTGTTTCTGGATTGCGTCTCTAAAGTCAGCGTGGTCCAGAAAAGAGCTTAATTTACGCTTGGGATATCTGAAATGGAATTTCTCATGCTGTGAAGCTGACTCCTCCGCAGAAGGAGCTGGCGGAGAAATATCTAACATCTTATTGATGGACGCTATAAGATCATTCACTATGGCGTCACCATCCGGTGTATCTAGATTGAGAGCGGTCCCAGGATCAGAATCCTGATCAGATACATCCGCCTCATCACACATAGATTCATCCCGCTGGGATCCTGACCAGTGAGACGAAGTTGAGGGCCCCTCATAGCGAGACCGTTTAGGTTGTCTGGGACTGTCGTCCGAGTCAGAGTCGTCACCCTGGGGTGCGTGTGACACCCCTGGAGCACGGAAGTGTTCCAGCTGAGGGGGACCAGGGAGCAATGATTCAACAGTGTCCATGGTCTGAGTAACTGGTCTAGACTGTAATGTTTCAAGAATTTTAGACATAGTCATAGACAATCTGTCAGCAAAAGCTGCAAACTCTGTTCCTGTCACCTGGACAGCATTCACAGGTGGTACCCCCTGGGTCACGTCTAGCAGAGGCCCCGGCTGTGCCAGTGTCACAGGGGCCGAGCACTGCACACAATGGGGGTTAGCGGAGCCTGCCGGTAGAACAGCCCCACATGCGGTACAGGCAGCATATAACGTCTGTGCCTTGGCACCCTTGCGTTTTGCGGACGACATGCTGTTGCCTCCTTGTAATCTAGGAGGGTATATAGCCGAGAAAACACCAGCGACCGCACAGTGCAAAGTATTTGCAAACACAAAATATCAAGTACACAAACGGCACAAGTGGGGGTGAGCCCTTGAGGGCTGCTTACCGCCCGCTGACCAGCGGGTATGAGGCCGTAGAATCCCGTGTCTGGGTCTCCCCGTCTCCCCTCTGCAGCTCAGCGTGCAGGCAGGAATGGCTGCCGGCGTTCTGTGAAGAGGGGCGGACCGTGGGCGTGCCCAAACAAAGGTGCGGGAAACTGTGTCCCCCTGTGCCTAGTGTGAGGGCTGGAGTATGTAAAAAAGACTCCAGCCCTCAGCGCTGATGCTCTATACAGCGTCCCGCCCTCCTCCTGACTGGCAGGTGCGGAGGCGGGAACGAGACAAACTAGGCCGCAAAAGCCGGGGACTGTAGTAATAAGCGCGGCCGTGATATATGCACGGCCAGCGCGGAAGTCCCCGGCGCACCACAAGTCACAGCAGTGTCGCAGTGCGACTGACCCCAGCGGCCTGGCGCGACCGTTCGCCCTAGTCTACCCACTCAGCTGAGCTGTAGTGAGGAAATGGCACAAGCGCAGCAGCGCTGATGTCCCCGGCGCACTAACACACCCAGCAATGCTGCGGTGTGCGCGCGTATGCACGGGGACACAGAGTACCTTGACGGAGCAGGGCCCTGTCCCTGACGATACTCAGCTCCATATCCAGCGGCTTCTCCAGGGGCTGCGGATGGAGCACGGTCTCAGTGCCTGGAGACCGGTAAAATCCCACTTCAGCCAGAGCCCTAATGGGGATGGAGAAGGAATCAGCATGTGGGCTCCAGCCTCCGTACCCGCAATGGGTACCTCAACCTTAACAAACACCGCCGACAGAAAGTGGGGTGAGAAGGGAGCATGCTGGGGACCCTGTATGGGCCCTCTTTTCTTCCATCCGACATAGTCAGCAGCTGCTGCTGACTAAACAGTGGAGCTATGCGTGCGTGTCTGACCTCCTTCGCACAAAGCAAAAAACTGAGGGACCCGTGCTCCCACGGGAGGGTGTATAGCCAGAAGGGGAGGGGCCTTACACTTTTAAGTGTAGTACTTTGTGCGGCCTCCGGAGGCAGTAGCTATACACCCAATTGTCTGGGTCTCCCAATTAGGAGCGAAAAAGAAAGTATAACTTGTCCCGCAAAAAACGAGACCTCATATGGCCACATTGATGGAAAAATAAAAAAGTTGCGGCTCTCGGAAGAAGGAGAGCAAAAAAACAAAAACGAGGAACTGAAAATCGCCGGGGGGTGAAGGGGTTAATCCCAACTCTCTGCATTTGTTTCTGTTGTTTCCATAAATTTGACCCATTTTAATTTACAAATAAAAAGAGAGATAAGACTTTTATCCATTCAAATTCAATAAAACTTGTTCTCGGAACAAAGGACCGGCCTCTTCTGAGGAGCGACACTTCAGGGTCTATTATGGTTCTTTTGCATATCGTCAGCACTCACAGTCAAAACATCATCACTTTGTTTCCTTTTTTTGGCCCTGGGAGGAGGTCTCGGCACCGGGGGGTCCTGTTCCTAAAAAAAAGCCACTTGAACTACCAGGAATGGCATCCAAATCCAGATTAGACTGAGAATTACCTTCATTGAATTCATGATATAATCCCCTGTTACTGCTAGGATTATGTTGCCTCCTGCCCCTGAATTGTCCCCGACCTCGTTGACGTCTACCCCCACCACCTCTCCCAGTTCTACCTTTTCTCGTACCGGGTTGTATTAGTTTTATATTTTGATGGATCAAACATTTCTGGATGTGATGGATCCAAATAATTATTTTTTATTTCATTATTTTTTTACAGAGAGAAAGAGGACAATTCAAATATTTTTACATTTTTTAAAATATTTTTTTAATTTTTTTCCCCCCTTTATTTACCGTATTTTTTTGGTTTATAAGATGCACCCCAAATTTAGAAAGAAGAAAAAAATGGGGTCAGTTTTATAATCCGGTGGTGTCTTACCGGAGGGGGGTGGCAGCGGTGGTGGAGCGGGGTCACAGGAGGCAGAAACTGTCGGCGGTGGCAGCTGTGCTGGTGCTGGGGCGGCTGTGCTGGTGCTGGGGCGGCTGTGCTGGTGCAGGGGTGGCTGTGCTGAGGCAGCTGTGCCCCCGTCATGCATGCGATTTCGTGTGATCGCTGCTGCAGCGAACATTATCGCTACGGCAGCGTCACACATACTTACCTGGTCGTCGTCGTCGCTGTGACTGCCGAACAATCCCTCAAGGGGGAGAGACGTTCGGCATCACAGCGACGTCACCGCGACGTCACTAAGCAGCCGGCCAATCAAAACGGAGGGGCGGAGATGAGCGGGACGTAACATCCCGCCCACCTCCTTCCGCATTGCGGCCGTCGGCAGGTAAGGAGACGTTCCTCGCCCCTGCGGTGACACACACAGCGATGTATGCTGCCGCAGGAACGACGAACAACATCGATAATCAACCATTACCGATTTTTGGTTTTGGAACGACCCATGGTGAACGATTTTCACCATTTTTGAGGTCGCTTAAGGTCGCTGGTAAGTGTCACACGCTGCGATATCGTTAATGACGCCGGATGTGCGTCACTAACAACGTGACCCCGACGATAAAACATTAAGGATATCGTAGCGTGTAAAGCCCCCTTAAAGACGCACCTGTCACTTTCCTCCCCAATTTTTGGGAGGAAAAGCGGGTCTTATAATCTGAAAAATACGGCAATCCCCTCGACTCTGCGATATATCAACCTCATGGACAATATTCACTCCTATAATATCAGATACCGCTGCTCCGCTATTCACCGATAACTTACGGGATAGCGTGTAGTCGGTGGCGGACTGCACGGCCCAGGAATCCACCTTCCTCTTCAGTCTTATGATCTTCTGTTTTGATCTTTTCTTCGGCTTCTCGAATTCTAAGAAATAAAAACAGGTTGTGAAGTGAAAAGTAGTAAGAAAAAGTTTATAAAAATGTAAGAAACCAAAACATAAAAGTTTGAATCTCCTTTTCCCGTCTAAAAAAAAAAAAAAAATTAAAAAATAAAAAACGAGTAAAAAAGTTTTCCCAAAGTGACAGAGGAGGATAATGTGTACAGACTGGAGATTACTGGGGGTGGTTTATTCTGGGGGTACTTGTCCTTCGCGGCCCTCATCCTTGGCGCACGGTATGGAAACTTTCCGGGACAGATCACGTTGTACCTGAACGTGATGAGGTCCGGGATCCTGCAGATTTCTTGACGTTAAAGGCGCCCGGGTTTTCCCACAACTCAATCTGATAGAAGACGTCGGGGGGGCTCATCTCGACCCCTGAAATACACAGAAATGTGACGCTTGTAGAAACCTACTTTGGGTGTAATTACATCCAGAACAAATCATTTCCCCGGTTCTGGTGATCGCGCTCCCCTCCCCCATACACAGTGTCCTGGCTCGTGTTTGCGGTATCCTCCTTACCCAAGGACAGCAGATTGGTGTAGTTCTCCTTCATAACGTCTTTGTACAGATCCCGCTGACCTTGGCTCAGATTCCTCCATTCTTCTTCTGAGAAATACACGGCCACGTCATCAAACGTCAGATGCATCTTCAGAGACAGAGGAGAGGCAACGTGAGACAGAAACCGACCTACGGTATCCGACCCAATCAGAATGAGGAAGAAGTGCAGAATATACACAACACGGCACGGAGAACCCCGAGGAGGCAATATTTTGAAATATATTAGGGGCCATTAATAAGCTCATTGGTATATATACAGAAAATATAGACTGCCCCTATGTACAAGAATACAACTACTATAATACTGCCCCTATGTACAAGAATATAACTACTATAATACTGCCCCCTATGTACAAGAATATAACTACTATAATACTGCCCCTATGTACAAGAATATAACTACTATAATACTGCTCCCTATGTACAAGAATATAACTACTATAATACTGTCCCCTATGTACAAGAATATAACTACTATAATACTGCTCCTATGTACAAGAATATAACTACTATAATACTGCCCCTATGTACAAGAATATAACTACTATAATACTGCTCCTATGTACAAGAATATAACTACTATAATACTGCTCCCTATGTACAAGAATATAACTACTATAATACTGCCCCTATGTACAAGAATATAACTACTATAATACTGCTCCTATGCACAAGAATATAACTACTATAATACTGCCCCCTATGTACAAGAATATAACTACTATAATACTGCCCCTATGTACAAGAATATAACTACTATAATACTGCTCCCTATGTACAAGAATATAACTACTATAATACTGTCCCCTATGTACAAGAATATAACTACTATAATACTGCTCCTATGTACAAGAATATAACTACTATAATACTGCCCCTATGTACAAGAATATAACTACTATAATACTGCTCCTATGTACAAGAATATAACTACTATAATACTGCTCCCTATGTACAAGAATATAACTACTATAATACTGCCCCTATATACAAGAATATAACTACTATAATACTGCCCCTATGTACAAGAATATAACTACTATAATACTGCCCCTATGTACAAGAATATAACTACTATAATACTGCTCCTATGTACAAGAATATAACTACTATAATACTGCCCCTATGTACAAGAATATAACTACTATAATACTGCCCCCTATGTACAAGAATATAACTACTATAATACTGCCCCTATGTACAAGAATATAACTACTATAATACTGCCCTCTATGTACAAGAATATAACTACTATAATACTGCCCCCTATGTACAAGAATATAACTACTATAATACTGCCCCTATGTACAAGAATATAACTACTATAATACTGCTCCTATGTACAAGAATATAACTACTATAATACTGCCCCTATGTACAAGAATATAACTACTATAATACTGCCCCCTATGTACAAGAATATAACTACTATAATACTGCCCCTATGTACAAGAATATAACTACTATAATACTGCCCCCTATGTACAAGAATATAACTACTATAATACTGCCCCTATGTACAAGAATATAACTACTATAATACTGCTCCTATGTACAAGAATATAACTACTATAATACTGCCCCTATGTACAAGAATATAACTACTATAATACTGCCCCCTATGTACAAGAATATAACTACTATAATACTGCCCCTATGTACAAGAATATAACTACTATAATACTGCCCTCTATGTACAAGAATATAACTACTATAATACTGCCCTCTATGTACAAGAATATCACTACTATAATACTGCCCCCTATATACAAGAATATAACTATAATACTGCCCCCTATGTACAGGAATATAACTACTATAATACTGCCCCCTATGTACAAGAATATAACTACTATAATACTGCCCCTATATACAAGAATATAACTACTATAATACTGCCCCTATGTACAAGAATATAACTACTATAATACTGCCCCTATGTACAAGAATATAACTACTATAATACTGCTCCTATGTACAAGAATATAACTACTATAATACTGCCCCTATGTACAAGAATATAACTACTATAATACTGCCCCCTATGTACAAGAATATAACTACTATAATACTGCCCCTATGTACAAGAATATAACTACTATAATACTGCCCTCTATGTACAAGAATATAACTACTATAATACTGCCCCCTATGTACAAGAATATAACTACTATAATACTGCCCCTATGTACAAGAATATAACTACTATAATACTGCTCCTATGTACAAGAATATAACTACTATAATACTGCCCCTATGTACAAGAATATAACTACTATAATACTGCCCCCTATGTACAAGAATATAACTACTATAATACTGCCCCTATGTACAAGAATATAACTACTATAATACTGCCCCCTATGTACAAGAATATAACTACTATAATACTGCCCCTATGTACAAGAATATAACTACTATAATACTGCTCCTATGTACAAGAATATAACTACTATAATACTGCCCCTATGTACAAGAATATAACTACTATAATACTGCCCCCTATGTACAAGAATATAACTACTATAATACTGCCCCTATGTACAAGAATATAACTACTATAATACTGCCCTCTATGTACAAGAATATAACTACTATAATACTGCCCTCTATGTACAAGAATATCACTACTATAATACTGCCCCCTATATACAAGAATATAACTATAATACTGCCCCCTATGTACAGGAATATAACTACTATAATACTGCCCCCTATGTACAAGAATATAACTACTATAATACTGCCCCTATGTAAAAGAAAATAACTACTATAATACTGCCCCTATGTAAAAGAAAATAACTACTATAATACTGCCCCTATGTAAAAGAATATAACTACTATAATACTGCCCCTATGTAAAAGAATATAACTACTATAATACTGCCCCCTATGTACAAGAATATAACTACTATAATACTGCTCCTATGTACAAGAATATAACTACTATAATACTGCCCCCTATGAACAAGAATATAACTACTATAATACTGCCCCCTATGTACAAGAATATAACTACTATAATACTGCCCCCTATATACAAGAATATAACTATAATACTGCCCCCTATGTACAAGAATATAACTACTATAATACTGCCCCTATGTAAAAGAAAATAACTACTATAATACTGCCCCTATGTAAAAGAAAATAACTACTATAATACTGCCCTTATGTAAAAGAATATAACTACTATAATACTGCCCCTATGTAAAAGAATATAACTACTATAATAATGCCACTATATACAAGAATATATCTACTATAATACTGCCCCTATCTACAAGAATATAACTACTAAAATACTGCCCCTATGTACAAGATTATAACCACTATAATACTGCTCCTATGTACAAGAATATAACTACTATAATACTGCTCCTATGTACAAGAATATAACTACTATAATACTGCACCCTATGTACAAGAATATAACTACTATAATACTGCTCCTATGTACAAGAATATAACTACTATAATACTGCACCCTATGTACAAGAATATAACTACTATAATTATGATATTATTAGGGTGGCAAGGGCTATGGTTATTTGGCCCTTTCTAACCTAACAATTGCAGCCTGCAGCCGCCCCAGAGGTGGTGCATCCTATAGATGCGCCAATTCTGGCACTAGACCCAGCTCATCTCATTGCCCTGGTGTGGTGGCAAACGGGTTAATAAATGGGGTTGATGCCAGCTGTGAATTGCCAGCTGGCATCAAGCCCTGGTATTAGTAATGGGTGGGCGTCTAGCAGACAGCACTATTACAAATTCCATTATTTGAAAGTAATAAAAACATTTTTATTACAAGAAAAAAAAACTCAACTCCATCCCTTGTTGATCAATTTATTAAAAACTTTATTAAAATACAAAAGGTCTGCCGTAATCCATTTTGATGTCCCCCGACGTTCACCAAAGTCAAACCTGAAAAGACATAAAATGAGAAATTAAACACAAAAGCCGCCCTATTTTCCAATTTAATATCCTGTCAAATCCCTAATCCAGGTCCGCCGTAATCCAAAGGTGGGGGGCCCACGTCGATCCCACACTCACTGGCACATACAATGGAGAGCATAACGTACTCCATTGATATTGCCATCAACCGTACACACACTGCTGTGTGTGCTTCCCTGCAATGACCTGAGAAGACCTCAGAAGGTCAGCCGGGGTCACCACAGGGTTGCACATAGTACTGTGTGCGCCTGCAGAAGCAGTGATGTCACAGGGTCAACTAAGTCCATCCACCTGACCTCGTGGCGCCATTGCCACGCCATATCGCAACCCGTGACCTGGTCGCGCGGCACTGACGTCACTGGGTTAGGTGAGTCCATTGTGAACACTAAAATCCAGGCGATTGGTTCCCTTTAAGAAACTACATTAGAAGACAGATTTTTGTGACATATTTAACACTAGAGAGGAGCAGGAAGCCTCGGCCATACTCCAATCACTTGAAGATAAAAATGCAACACACAAGGTTGGCAATTGTCTAATTCACTTGGTTAACCCATCCAAAAAAATTCCGAGTCTCATTATTGTCAAGGGAGAAATTTAGGTAAGACTGCTAATGGAGTCTTTGTTCAGGGCAAATCCAAAGGACGGGTCCAAATTAGCTATCTGCGCAGATATAATAAATAACTCAATGATCACTCCGAGACTGTTCACTGTTTGAGCCAGTATAGGCGACTGGACTCGTGTATTAAAAAGACTCATGATTATACCATTACAACATTCGACTTTGACCTTGAAGCAAGAAGAGGGAGTGATCCTCCCACATATAACATCCCTTATTTTAGCTGTGAGAAAATCATAATTATAAAATTCTCTCATTATTCTGGCCTGATTATCTAGTTAGCACATTCCTGCTTTGTGTGAAATCACTGATAAGACTCTCCACCAAAAAGGACTTCACTGTTCATTGTTTATACAGCTGTTCACTTGTCCTTGGTTAACCCTTTCTTGAACATACAGCTTAGAATCATATTATGGCGATTGCCATATCGACGCATAGATAATGCAACTACATCTATATTTTGAGTATATACATACACAGATAATCTTATTGCTTTTGAACAAACAACCTATAGCCCAGGCTACCTTCACAGTATCTGTCCTGCGGTTGAATTTTTCACCAAACTGGTATCAGAGGATATAGAAATTTTACCTAAACAATCATGTCCTATGTCCAACCTCAACAGAAAGGAATGGGTGGGTTTAAAACATTTACAATCCTGGCGGGATGTTGTTTTTAAACCTGCGGGCGCGGGTGGCAATCTAGTTATATGGCACAATGTCTTGCATGAGAAATAGGCCAATAATCTTCTTAGTGATGTCCGATGCTATAGGAAATTACCCCAAAATTTGATCAGGATTTTGGAATCTGCTTTTGACAAACATTATACCCAAGAAATTTGTCGACATGGTACAGAATCTTCATCCAAAACTCAGAACCCTGTACCTAACTCCAAAGATTCATAAAGACCCACAGGATCCACGGGGGAGGCCGATCATCTCAGGTGATGGTGATGAATGAGATCATGTGCCAAGTGATTGCCCATTACTTTAATCCGCTGGTTTCGGAGCTCCCCTCGTATAGCCACGACACCACTGCGGCTTTAAAATGGTTGGATGGAATTCACTTAGAAGATGGTATGATGATGGTTACCGCTGATATCGATATATATCGATATAGACATGCTGAAGGAAGAAAAGCTATTGCATGGTATTTGAACTCCAGCAATATGGAATAACCCATGGCTGACTTGATACTTACCCTTTTAGAATTTATTTTGACACATAATTTTTTATTTCAGGGTAAAGTATATTTTCAAACACAGGGTACAGCCATGGGGGCATGCTGCGCGCCCTCTTATGCTAATCTGTTTTTGGGGGATGTGGAATGGCAAATCTTTGGTGTACATAAAATTTTAAACTGGATGAGATACCATCTTTTTCATTTTATAAGATGCACCGGATTATAAGACGCACCCCAAATTTAGAGATAAAAAAAGTAAAGTATGGGGTCTGTTTCATAGTCCGGTGGTGTCTTACTGGAGGGAGGAAGCGGTGGAGGTAGAGCGGGGTCACAGGAGGCAGGGTTGTGCTGGAGTATGGCAATGCTGCGGCTGGTGCAGAGGGGGCCCCAGATGCTCACTGCAGGCTGCAGGGCTGTGCTATGGCACTGGGCGCTGCTCTGTGCTGGGGCAACGGGCGCTGCTCTGTGCTGCGGTAGCTGGAGCTGCTCTGTGCTGGGGCAATGGGCGCTGCTCTGTGCTGCGGTAGCTGGAGCTGCTCTGTGCTGGGGCAATGGGCGCTGCTCTGTGCTGGGGCAATGGGCGCTGCTCTGTGCTGGGGCAATGGGTGCTGCTTTGTGCTGGGGCAATGGGTGCTGCTTTGTGCTGGGGCAATGGGCGCTGCTTTGTGCTGGGGCAATGGGCGCTGCTCTGTGCTGGGGCAATGGGTGCTGCTTTGTGCTGGGGCAATGGGTGCTGCTTTGTGCTGGGGCAATGGGTGCTGCTCTGTGCTGGGGCAACGGGCGCTGCTCTGTGCTGGGGCAATGGGCGCTGCTCTGTGCTGGGGCAATGGGCGCTGCTCTGTGCTGGGGCAAGGGGCGCTGCTCTGTGCTGGGGCAAGGGGCGCTGCTCTGTGCTGGGGCAAGGGGCCCTGCTCTGTGCTGGGGCAATGGGCCCTGCTCTGTGCTGGGGCAACGGGCCCTGCTCTGTGCTGGGGCAACGGGCCCTGCTCTGTGCTGGGGCAACGGGCCCTGCTCTGTGCTGGGGCAACGGGTGCTGCTTTGTGCTGGGGCAATGGGTGCTGCTTTGTGCTGGGGCAATGGGTGCTGCTTTGTGCTGGGGCAATGGGTGCTGCTTTGTGCTGGGGCAATGGGTGCTGCTTTGTGCTGGGGCAATGGGCGCTGCTCTGTGCTGGGGCAATGGGTGCTGCTTTGTGCTGGGGCAATGGGTGCTGCTTTGTGCTGGGGCAATGGGTGCTGCTTTGTGCTGGGGCAATGGGCGCTGCTTTGTGCTGGGGCAATGGGCGCTGCTCTGTGCTGGGGCAATGGGTGCTGCTTTGTGCTGGGGCAATGGGTGCTGCTTTGTGCTGGGGCAATGGGCGCTGCTCTGTGCTGGGGCAACGGGCGCTGCTCTGTGCTGGGGCAATGGGCGCTGCTCTGTGCTGGGGCAATGGGCGCTGCTCTGTGCTGGGGCAATGGGCGCTGCTCTGTGCTGGGGCAAGGGGCGCTGCTCTGTGCTGGGGCAATGGGCCCTGCTCTGTGCTGGGGCAATGGGCCCTGCTCTGTGCTGGGGCAACGGGCCCTGCTCTGTGCTGGGGCAACGGGCCCTGCTCTGTGCTGGGGCAACGGGCCCTGCTCTGTGCTGGGGCAACGGGCCCTGCTCTGTGCTGGGGCAACGGGCGCTGCTTTGTGCTGGGGCAATGGGTGCTGCTTTGTGCTGGGGCAATGGGTGCTGCTTTGTGCTGGGGCAATGGGTGCTGCTTTGTGCTGGGGCAATGGGTGCTGCTTTGTGCTGGGGCAATGGGTGCTGCTTTGTGCTGGGGCAATGGGCGCTGCTCTGTGCTGGGGCAATGGGTGCTGCTTTGTGCTGGGGCAATGGGCGCTGCTCTGTGCTGGGGCAATGGGCGCTGCTCTGTGCTGGGGCAATGGGCCCTGCTCTGTGCTGGGGCAACGGGCCCTGCTCTGTGCTGGGGCAACGGGCCCTGCTCTGTGCTGGGGCAACGGGCCCTGCTCTGTGCTGGGGCAACGGGCCCTGCTCTGTGCTGGGGCAACGGGCCCTGCTCTGTGCTGGGGCAACGGGTGCTGCTTTGTGCTGGGGCAATGGGTGCTGCTTTGTGCTGGGGCAATGGGTGCTGCTTTGTGCTGGGGCAATGGGTGCTGCTTTGTGCTGGGGCAATGGGCGCTGCTTTGTGCTGGGGCAATGGGCGCTGCTCTGTGCTGGGGCAAGGGGCGCTGCTCTGTGCTGGGGCAATGGGCCCTGCTCTGTGCTGGGGCAATGGGCCCTGCTCTGTGCTGGGGCAACGGGCCCTGCTCTGTGCTGGGGCAACGGGCCCTGCTCTGTGCTGGGGCAACGGGCCCTGCTCTGTGCTGGGGCAACGGGCCCTGCTCTGTGCTGGGGCAACGGGCCCTGCTCTGTGCTGGGGCAACGGGCCCTGCTCTGTGCTGGGGCAACGGGCGCTGCTCTGTGCTGGGGCAACGGGCGCTGCTCTGTGCTGGGGCAACGGGAGCTGCTCTGTGCTGCGGTAGCTGGAGCTGCTCTGTGCTGCGGTAGCTGGAGCTGCTCTGTGCTGGGGCAATGGGCGCTGCTCTGTGCTGGGGCAACGGGCGCTGCTTTGTGCTGGGGCAACGGGCGCTGCTTTGTGCTGGGGCAACGGGCGCTGCTCTGTGCTGGGGCAACGGGCGCTGCTCTGTGCTGGGGCAACGGGCGCTGCTCTGTGCTGGGGCAACGGGCGCTGCTCTGTGCTGGGGCAACGGGCGCTGCTCTGTGCTGGGGCAACGGGCCCTGCTCTGTGCTGCGGTAGCTGGAGCTGCTCTGTGCTGCGGTAGCTGGAGCTGCTTTGTGCTGGGACAACGGGCGCTGCCCGTCACACAGAGCAGCGCCGCAGAGAGCAGCACCCACAGCACAGTGCACAGCATTGCCCCTGCCTCCTGTCACCCCTCTCCACCACCCCCAAGACGCACCCCTCATTTTCCTCGTACATTTTTGGGAGGTAAACTGCGTCTTATAAATCCGAAAAATATGGTACATCGATGATGTATGGTTTTTATGGGAAGGGAGCATCACCGAGCTCCATGAACTTATGTCTAGATTGAACCAGAATAATCTTAAGATCAAATTGACTCATCAATTCGGTCGTGAAAGAAATTTCTTGGATTCAAATATTCAAACTCTGCCTCATGGGTCTTTATCCACTCAAATATTTAGGAAGCCACCGGCCACCAACTCATACAAGCCCCCGGCCACCAACTCATACAAGCCCCCGGCCACCAACTCATACAAGCCCCCGGCCACCAACTCATACAAGCCCCCGGCCACCAACTCATACAAGCCCCCGGCCACCTACTCAGACCTCCATGCCACATTCACGCACCCTGTAAATATCATCAGAGGAATTCGAACAGGTCAATTCCTAGAGATAGAAGAAGCTGCTCTGAAGACCTTAGCTTCCATTCACATGCAGAAGATTTAGCACAACCATTTATTGACAGAGGCTGTAGCCATAGAACCATCAAGAAGGGATACAACAGAGCCAAGCAGACCGGAGGAAGTCTCTATTGTATGCAAATTCCTCTAAAGGAACAATGGATACATTGTTAGAACAAGGACATTTGATTATCACAACAAATGGCATGATTTCAGGAATATTGTCAACAAACATTGGAGTGTTATGCAAAATACTCCCGGCTAATCCATGCAGCATAGTAGTGAGAAGATCTATATACTTGGGTGACCTGTTGGTTCATCGTTACTACAGGACCCCACCAGTACAGATTGTATGACAAATGAGAACTAATTAGTCGCTTTCTTTCCCCCTCTCCTCTGCAAGAATGTGCAAATGTAGTGAAATAAAAAGATTTCCACAATCATTGGTATCACTGGGCCCTAGGGGAGGAAATTTCGTTAAGTCCCTAATGCAAGTGGAGAGCGGATGGATCAATCATTTAGCCACTTTTGCGCCTTTTGGTTTAAATGAAAATGAGATTTTCTGCCTTTTTATAATTACTGAGCGATTTTCATTTAGGAATATAATGGGTGTTTGGACATTTACCCTCTTTCCCCAGCGTTCCCCTCTCAGCAGCCATCTCTTTATCACTGATATACACATGACTTTTGCTGGTTGTGTGTGTAGTTTATCAGCCATGCACATTACACTGTGTGCAGAATTATTAGGCAAGTTGTATTTTAGAGGATTTTTTTTTATTATTGATCAACAACTATGTTCTCAATCAGCCCAAAGGACTCATAAATATCAAAGCTTAATATTTTTGGCAGTTGGAGGGGTTTTTAGATTTGGTATCTTAGGAGGATTCTGTTTGTGCAGGTAACTATTAGGCTATGTGCGCACGTTGCGTACTAGCCCTGCAGAAATTTCTGCGGCGATTTGAACAGCACACGTGCGCTTCAAATCGCTGCAGAAAGAGTCCGTAGTGAAAAAAAAAAAAAGCCGATTCCATGCGCTCTGAGTGCAGCCCCTCCCATAGACAGAGCGGGGGCTGCAGGCAGAGCGCAGGAAAGAAGTGACATGTCACTTCTTAGAACGCGCGCTTCGGGCAGCAGCCGAAGCGCTGCGCTCTAATATGCCACGTGCGCACGGCCCCTGCACAATCTCCATAGATTATGCTCAGGACGCATGCAGTTACGCTGCGGTGGAGATCGCAGCGAAACTGCATACAAATACGCAACGTGCGCACATAGCCTTACTGTGCAGAATTATTAGGCAACTTAATAAAAACCAAATCTATTCCCATCTCACTTGTTTATTGTCACCAGGTAAACCAATATAACTGCACAAAATTTAAAATAAACATTTCTGACATGCAAAAACAAAACCCAAAAAATGAGTGCCCAATATCGCCCCCTTTCTTTCTGATGACCCTCAGCAGCCGACCATCCATAGATTCTGTCATTGCTTGATCTGTTTACGCTCCACATTGCGTGCAGCAGCCACCACAGCCTCCAGACACCACAGCCTCCAGACACCACAGCCTCCAGCCACCACAGCCTCCAGCCACCACAGCCTCCAGACACTGCTCCCAGAGGTGGACTGTTTTCCCTCCCTGTAGAGCTCACATTTTATGAGGGACCACAGGTTCTCTATGGGGTTCAGATCAGGGGAACAAGGGGGCCCATGTCATTATTTTTTCATCTTTTAGACCTTTACTGGCCAGCCACGCTGTGGAGTAGTTGGATGCATGTGATGGAGCATTGTCCTGCATGAAAATCATGGTTTTCTTGAAGGATATCGACTTCTCCCTGTGCCACTGTTTGAAGAAGTTGTCTTCCAGAAACTGGCAGTAGGTCTGGGAGTTGAGCTTCACTCCATCCTCAACCCGAAAAGGTCCCACAAGTTGATCTTTGATGACCCCAGCCCATACCAGTACCCACCTCCACCTTGCTGGCGTCTGATCGGAGTGGAGCTCTCTGCCCTTTACTGATTCAGCCTCTGGCCCATCCATCTGCCCATCAAGAGCCACTCTCATTTCATCAGTCCATAAAACCTGTGAAAAATCAGTCTTAAGCTATTTCTTGGCCCAGTCTTGAGGTTTTATCTAAGGCTATGTGCGCACTTACCGGATTTTGCCGCGGATTTTTTGCGGTTTTGCTGCATGTTTCGCTGCAGAAAATGTTCATAACATCTCTGCAGTGAATCACCAGCAAAACCTATGGGCAAAAAAAATCCTGTGCGCACTGGGCGGAATTTGACAGCTGCATGTTTTGCTGCGGGATTCCCGCAGCAAAAACAATTGCATGTCAATTCTTTTCCGCACGTCACTGCGGGATTTCACTCCATTCACTCCAATGTTAATCGTGAAATCTCGCAGGGAATAACGCAGGAAGCAAATTCTGTGCGGTTCACTGCGTTTTCCTGCGTTATTCCCTGCGGTATTTCGCGGTTTACCTCCGGTAATGTACATCGCCTGTCTGCAGTTTTGCAGGGAAGTGATGTCATTACAGGAAGAGGAAGCGGAGCAGAGAGTAAACACACACAGATCACACACACACACACACATCACAGACATAGAACACAGACACAGACATAGAACACACAACACACATAAAGAAAGAAAATGGAAATATAGAAAAAAAAAGAACGTGGGCTCCGCTGCATATTTACTGTCCAGCCGAGGTAAGCACACAGCGGCGGCCGGGTATTCTCAGGCTGGGGAGGGAGAGGGGCATGGTTAATGTCCCCCGCCTCACTCCCCCTCCCGCAGAGGAGAATATCAGCCGCAGCTGCCCCGGGACTGTCGCATGCATTATGCGGCAGCACCGGCGTGTCCCCGGCTCTTCTTGCTGCCGTGTAGCAGTGGCAGCAAGGTAATACAAGGGGTTAATGGTGGTGGATCACCGCCATTAACTCCAGGCTTGATCATGGCAGCGTCTATGTGACAGCTGAAATGATCAACCCGAAAGTAAAGTGAATAAAACACACACACTGAAAAATACTTTATTTTAAATAAAACAAACAAGCCTCGTTCACCATTTTATTAACCCCTCCCGCACCAAAGCTCCGGCGTAATCCACAGCTCCGACGTCCTGCGCTGCTTACATCCAGCCGCGACTGTCACAGACACAGCGCTGAATGAATGCAGCAGACAGCAGAGGTAATTACCGGTCATTTCCCACGGCCGGTAATGTGAACTCACTGCCGACCGTGGGAAATGCAGCGATCTGTCCTCTATCTATCTATCTATCTAACTATCTATCCCTCTATCTATCCCTCTATCTATCCCTCTATCTATCTATCTATCCCTCTATCTATCTATCCCTCTATCTATCCCTCTATCTATCCCTCTATCTATCCATCTATCTATCCATCTATCTATCTATCCCTCTATCTATCTATCCCTCTATCTATCTATCCCTCTATCTATCTATCCCTCTATCTATCCCTCTATCTATCCATCCCTCTATCTATCCCTCTATCTATCCCTCTATCTATCTATCCCTCTATCTATCCCTCTATCTATCCCTCTATCTATCTATCCCTCTATCTATCCATCTATCTATCCCTCTATCTATCTATCCCTCTATCTATCCCTCTATCTATCTATCCCTCTATCTATCTATCCCTCTATCTATCTATCCCTCTATCTATCCCTCTATCTATCTATCCCTCTATCTATCTATCCCTCTATCTATCTATCCCTCTATCTATCCCTCTATCTATCTATCTATCCCTCTATCTATCTATCCCTCTATCTATCTATCCCTCTATCTATCCCTCTATCTATCCATCTATCTATCCCTCTATCTATCCCTCTATCTATCTATCCCTCTATCTATCTATCCCTCTATCTATCTATCCCTCTATCTATCCCTCTATCTATCTATCCCTCTATCTATCTATCCCTCTATCTATCTATCCCTCTATCTATCTATCTATCTATCTATCTATCCCTCTATCTATCTATCCCTCTATCTATCTATCCCTCTATCCCTCTATCTACTATCTCAGAATTAAATTACTTTTTTTTTTTTTTCTTCAATGTGCTTTATTGCATTGAATGCAATAAAGCACATCCCAACCCGCACGTGGCAAAACCGCGACAAAACCGCGGCAATACCACGAACAATACCGCGGTGAAACCGCAGCAAACCGCGGCAAACCGCATGCGGTTTTCGGGTGCGGTTTGCCGCGGTTTTTTACCGTGGGTGCGGTAATCTTTGAGAGCATGCGGAATTTTCTCAAGAAAATTCCATTTCCCAGTGCGCACATAGCCTTATGTTTCTTGTTCAGAGGTGGTGGTTTTCAGCCTTCCTTACCTTGGCCTGTCCCTGAGTATGGCACACCTTGTGCTTTTTGATACTCCAGTAACGTTGCAGCTCTGAAATATGGACAAACTGGTGGCAAATGGCATCTTGGCAGCTTCACGCTTGATTTTCCTCAATTCATGGGCAGTTATTTTGCGCCTTTTTTGCCCAGCACGCTTCTTGCGACCCTGTTGGCTATTTGCCATGAAACGCTCGATTGTTCGGTGATCACGCTTCAAAAGTTTGGCAATTTCAAGACGCTGCGTCCCTCTGCAAGACATCTCACAATATGGACTTTTCAGAGCCCGTCACATCTCTCTTCTGACCCATTTTGTCAAAGGAAAGGAAGTTGCCTAATAATGAAGCCCCCTTTATATAGGGTGTTGATGTCATTACACCGCACCCTCCTCATTACAGAGAGGCACATCACCGGATTTACTTCATTGGTAGTTTGCTCTCAGCCTATACAGCTTGGAGTAGGACGACATGTATAACAAGTATCATGGGATCAAAATACTCATTTGCCTAATAATTCTGCACACGGGGTATTAAGTATTTATAGCAACCTGGTTGTATTTATCACTACCACCAATTCCCTATATGTGGGTGTATACACATGCATATATAGGTGTATACTGCTAATGCATTGCCACCTTACATGTTTTTTTTGTGAGCACATGTACATACACCTCTTCATTCACACCTTACTTCACTGACTAAAATGATCCTCTACACACTTTTTATTTCATGTTCACATATTTTTGTTTATATGCAAACCATATACTAACATACCATATTTTTCGGATTAAACGACGCACTTCTCCCAAAAATTTAGGAGGAAAATGAGGGGTGCGTCTTTTAATCCGAATGTAGCTTTCCAGGTGGTGGTGGAGAATGGTGACAGGAGGCAGGGGTGATGCTGCGGGTGCTGTGCTGTTGGGGCTGTGCGGCGCTGCTCTGAGAGGTGGGCGGGCGGCGCTGCTCCGTGCTGCGGGTGGGCGGCGCTGCTCTGCGGCGCTGCTCTGTACTGCTGGGGCTGGGCAGCGCTGCTCTGAGAGTTGGGCGACGCTGCTCCGTGCTGCGGGTGGGCGACGCTGCTCTGTGCTGCGGACGGACGGCGCTGCTCTGTGCTGCGGGCGGACTGCACTGCTCTGCGGGCAGGAGGCACTGCTCTGTACTGTGAGGTACTGGCAGGGGCCATCCTGAAGATGAAAATAATGGCGCCCGGTGTTGACACATGCGCAAATGCAGCTCTCGGCTCAAGATCTCATCTGCACACGCGCCACCCCTGGCTCATTTATCTCCCATCAGTGGACTTAAGAAAAATGGCGCCCGGAGGTGGAGCTTGTTATTGAGCCAATAACACAATCTGCGCACACGCCGATTCCGAGCACCATTTCTTTGAAGTCCGCACTGATAAGACACTACCGGATTAGAAGACGGACCCCATTTTTTTTTTTAACTTTTTTTCCTCTAAATTTGAGGGGGCGTCTTATAATCCAGTGCGTCTTATAAAACAAAAAATACGGTCCTTGTATTGTATACGTTTTCTTCTTTTCAGTAACCAGGTAGCCCATTTAGACTATACCTACCTAATATTGAATAAACAGTTAGCTTATATATACAGTGCCTTGCAAAAGTATTCGACCCACTTGAATTTTTCAAACTTTTCCCACATTTCAGGCTTCAAACATAAAGATAAAAATTTTTAATGTTCTGGTGAAGAATCAACAACAAGTGGGTCACAATTGTGAAGTGGAACGAAATTTATTGCTTATTTGAAATTTTTGTAAAAAATAATCTAAAAATTGGGGTGTGCAATATTATTCATCCCCTTTACTTTCAGTGCAGCAAACTCACTCCAGAAGTTGACTGAGGATCTCTGAATGATCCAATGTTGTCCTAAATGACTGATGATGATAAATATAAGCCCCTGTGTGTAATCAAGTCTCCGTATAAATGCCCCTGCTCTGTGATAGTCTCAGTTTTCTGTTTAAAGCGCAGAGAGCATCATGAAGACCAAGGAACACAACAGGCAGGTCCGTGATACTGTTGTGGAGACGTTTAAAGCCGGATTTGGTTACAAAAAGATCTCCACAACTTGAAACATCCCGAGAAGCACTATGCAAGCGATCATATAGAAATGGAAGGAGAATCATACCCCTGCAAATCTACCAAGACCCGGCTGTCCATCCAAACTGTCATCTCAAACAAGGAGAAGACTGATCAGAGATGCAGCCAAGAGGCCCATGATCCCTCTGGATGATCTGTAGAGATCTACAGCTGAGGTGGGAGAGTCTGTCCATAGCACAACAATCAGTCGTACACTGCACAAATCTGACCTTTATGGAAGAGTGGCAAGAAGAAGCCATTTCTCAAAGATATCCATAAAAAGTGTTGTTTAAAGTTTGCCACAAGCCACCTGGAGACACCAAACATGTGGAAGAAGGTGCTCTGCTCAGATGAAACCAAAATTGAACTTTTTGGGCACAATGCCAAACGATATGTTTGACGTAAAAGCAACACAGCTCATCACCCTGAACACACCATCCCCACTGTCAAACATGGTGGTGGCAGCATCATGGTTTGGGCCTGCTTTTCTTCAGCAGGGACAGGGAAGATGGATGGAGCCAAATCCAGGACCATTCTTGGAGAAAACCTGTTGTAGTCTGCAAAAGACCTGAGACTGGGATGGAGATTTGTCTTCCAACAAGACAATGATCCCAAACATAAAGCAAAATCTACAATGGAATGGTTCACAAATAAACGTATCCAGGTGTTAGAATGGCCAAGTCACAGTCCGGACCTGAACCCAATCGGGAATCTGTGGAAAGAGCTGAAAACTGCTGTTCACAAATGCCTCCATCCAACCTCACTCAGCTCCAGCTGTTTACAAAGGAAGAATGGACGAGAATTTCAGCCTCTCCATGTGCAAAACTGATAGACACATACCCCAAGAGACTTGTGCTGTAATCGCAGCAAAAGGGGGCGCTGCAAAGGATGCACTTACAGGGGATGAATAATATTGCACGCCCCAATTTTCAGTTATTTATTTTTTATAAAAGTTTAAAATAAGCAATAAATATCATTCACCTTTACAATTGTGCCACTTGTTGTTGATTCTTCACCAGAACATTAATATTTTATTTTTATGTTTGAAGCCTGAAATGTGGGAAAAGGTTGAAAAATTCAAGGGGGCCGAATACTTTCGCAAGGCACTGTATATATACAGTATATGTCTCATTATTTAAATTATGGCTTTCCGTTAAACTATGGGGAAGATTCCCTTAAGTAACATGGCCACTTATCCTCCGGCCCTTCAGTGTGCACACTTGGCTTACTTTCCCTTAAGCTATAAGGCCACCACTTTCCAGGTCCGCTAATGCGCATGCGTTGGTCAGCACCATCTTGACTTCCGCTGCACGTCCAAATATGCATCACGTGCTGCTCGGCCTCACGTCATGTGGTTGGTTAGCGTCATGTGATGCAGGATCGCGTGACCCAAAAGTCTGTTTACACTGATGGCGCGGTATGATCGTATGCGCCACACAGCTGCATCTCCTCACTCTCTACTCCTTATTGGTCACCACTCACCAGCCTTTATTTAAACCACAGTGTCCCTCACCGTAGACAGGCCCCCTGAGGACGCTTTGGGCAAAACACACGTCGGGGTGTGAGGACACGGACCGGTCACTCCATACCAGCCTGTCACAAGGTAAATTGCCTTCTCTCCCTTACATTCCACGTACTCTGGCTGTCCTCAATATATGCATTATCTAGCCACTGGGCATTTATTTTGCAGACTGAGGTTTTCATGTGGCCTGTTGTCATGTCATTAATATAGAATACTGATATGGGAATTGTTCCTAGTATTTAGTGGTTTTGATTAATACTCTGACAGTGCCATCAGTGAGAAGGTCGCCCCTTATAAGACCACCTCGCATTGTGTTTCTGCCTGGGGGTCACAAACCGTCCTGACCTCGGTAGAGGGTTATGGAGGCTTAATTCTGGCCTCCTGGATGATGTCTATGGTCAGAATTGTGTCCACTTCCTTTATCAAGATCATCTAGAAAGAGTTGACTTTTATGACAACATGGCCGACTGGTGGGAGGACGTCAAGGAAGATATCAGATCCCTCTTTAAGAGACTGTCAATTAATAAAAGAGTAAGTACAGCCAGTACCTAAGACTGCGTAAAGAATTGGAGTCACCATATTCGGCGGGCGGGGATGTCAAAGAAGAGAGCAACCGGCTGAAATCTGAGATACGGCAGTATCAGAACAGTAGGTACACCTCCCTGATTCTTGAACGAGATTATGGGTCCTTAAGGCCCCTGATCCCTTTGAGAATTGCCAGGAGCGGGTGGCCAATAAATCGGCCACAGGTCTCGCTGACTCCCAGGGTGTATTGCAGGATTCACGGGAGGGTATCCTGGGGGTGGTGAGATCTTACTATACTGACTTGTTTCAGAGGAAAGTTTTGGATAAAGACAAGATGGCTCAATTCTTGAAGGCACCTCCAGTGCCTGACACTAATGACCTGGACTTATCTCCTTTCATAGCAGAATTAACGGTGGAGGAAGTTAAGGCGGCTATTGATAGGTTACATCTGAAGAAGTCACCAGGTCCAGATGGTAAAACATAAGAAATGTTGAGATCTCCTGGCTCCAATCCTCGTGGATGTGTATAGAAATTGTCTAGAAAATCACCTGATGCCTCCATCCATGAGAAAGTCCTAATTACTTCTGCTAAGTGGAGCACCCTACGGGGCCTGAGGGGTTACTTGTTGCCAGGCCAGTGAAGGGTCATGGGTGGCCTGTCCGGTTTCGTGACCCCAAGGTGTCCACGGAAGGGGATGGGTGGTTAGGACGGTGAGGATGAGGGTAGTAGTAGTGGAGGAGGGTGAGGAGGATGATTGTCGTGACGCCACCTGCGCTACGTGGCCAGGGATTATCCGCCGTTGTTGGCGCTGTCCACCGGGGCGGATGGTTTGTAGCAGCAAATATGGTACTGCTCCCCACAGGTGGAGTGGGCCCCGGAGAGGATGATGAGCGGAGTCGTAGTGGCCGTTAGCGCCGAAGCGTGGAGTGACGGCAATCAGAGACGGAGTCAGCCGCTGCGGTTCCAGGTGTTTACTCACTGTCTTTAGATTGCCCGGGAGGTACCGGTCACCGCCATGCTGGGCTCCAGCCAATCCCGGTTAAGTTAGAGGTAGCCACTGGTATTTGAAAGTGTCCTTTCCAAGAGATGCCCCTCCAGAGTGAGGAACCCGGGCTGAGCGTCCCGCTCCAAGCCTCAGGCCCCGTGAAAGAAGAGGAGGAGGGTGGTGTCGTGTCGCCAGAACTGTAGTCCCGGCTTGACTTAACTGCAGATTGTGTAAAGGTTGCTCCTACTTCTACCCTAAGTGGTGCTCGCCCCCCAGGTGGATGTCCTAATGACCGGGAAAGTCCCATGCCTCATGATGGCCACCCCCCAAGCCTACCCTAGTCCAGATCCCCAGTGAGGAGGCTCCTAAGCTGTGTGTAAGGTGGAATGTGAAAACACCGGCGATTAACCCCCTCCTTACCCGAGATGAATACTGCACATTAAATGAGCTGCAGTACCCTGTGGCGACTGAAGCCTCAGGGGCGCCACGTAAGGGTAAAGAGCCGAGCGACATCAAGAACTGGAGACCAATTGCCCTCTTGAATGTTGTCAGGAAGATTCTGGCAAAGATCCTGTTTTCTAGGTTAGTCCGTTTGTCCCCGGCACTGTTGGCAGGCTCTCAGTTTGGCACAGTAAAAGGGCGGAACATCTCTGGAGCAGTCATCTCGATGCGGTAGATGTTTGAGATGTTAAGCTCTGCGGTGTGGGAGATATGTTGTGAGTCTGGACCAGGCTAAAGCCTTCGATAGAGTTGATCATGACTATCTGTGGGCCACTTTGTCCAAGTCCGGTATTCTGGGACGATTTGGCTGTCCTCTAATCAATGGTTCGCAGGGTGACACTACTAGAGTTAGGGCAGCTGCCCACCGAGTCCACACCTGTATAGTTTTGAAATAGACCTGCAGGAGTGTGACTTTCGGGGGTGTCTGTCCCCCATTTCCTGTCTCTGAATGTTGTTGCCTACGCGGATGATATGACGTTGGTGATCTCCGATCCTCGAGAGGTGCGGATGTTATCTGCAGCCATCAGAAGCAACTCAGAGGCCGCCGGTAAACCTTGAGAAAAGTTGAATCTTTTCAGTCTTCCCCTGATGAAGCTGCCACAGCGAAACACATAGGGTCAGGTCTCTCTCTGCCTGCCATTATTATTGTATTATCTCTGTGCTACCATGCTTTATGTGCTGCTAAAGACTCATGTCATTGTGACGCCCCTGGACTAGTCAGGTCATCATAGGGTTCTGCACAATCTTTCTCTCCCCGTGCAGGGCTCAACCCCCCATGGTTCTGGGTTCCCATCTTGCAGTACTGCCTCCACCAGCATCTACAAATCCTAGTCACTCCTCGCACCACACCTTGTCAGACACACCAGTGGGCTGCTAAGCTGGAATAGGGCCGCCCACCTAGGGGTCAGGCAGGGAGGTGGGAGGTGACAAGTCAGTCGGCTCCAGGGGAGCAAAGTGAGAGGAAGTTCAGTGGTAGCCCTCGAGCTGTGAGGAGCTCGGAGGAAGCTGGTAGTTGGAGCTTCCAGGGGAGAAGCACATTAGGTCGCAGACGGTGGTCTGGACCCGGGGGAGTCTGAGACCCGGTCGCGGGACACTGGGACTGGGTGCCTGGCCAATCTTGGAGCATAGCCAGCAGCCGCAGTTCAATAGTCGGGCTGGGACCGAAGGCACGTCGGGGTACATGGACCCTAGGTCGGGGAGAAGCTTCAAGCAACCCGGCAATTAACGTGCGGAGGACAGGGCCTATATGGACTGTTCCCACGAAGCTCAGAGATCGGGGGCACTAGCGCTACGAGGGGGATAGGGATTTCCAAGCAAAGCAGCCCACTGAAATCCCAAGCGTGAGCTCCTGAGTGCAGGCTCCTCTGCTCCTATGTACAAGAATATAACTACTATAATACTGCTCCTATATACAAGAATATAACTACTATAATACTGCCCCTATGTACAAGAATATAACTACTATAATACCGCCTGTATGTACAAGAATATAACTACTATAATACCGCCCCCTATGTACAAGAATATAACTACTATAATACTGCCCCTATGTACAAGAATATAACTACTATAATACTGCTCCTATATACAAGAATATAACTACTATAATACTGCCCCTATGTACAAGAATATAACTACTATAATACTGCCCCTATGTACAAGAATATAACTACTATAATACTGCTCCTATATACAGGAATATAACTACTATAATACTGCCCCTATGTACAAGAATATAACTACTATAATACTGCCCCCTATGTACAAGAATATAACTACTATAATACTGCCCCCTATGTACAAGAATATAACTACTATAATACTGCCCCCTATATACAAGAATATAACTGCTATAATACTGCTCCTATGTACAAGAATATAACTACTATAATACTGCTCCTATATGCAAGAATATAACTACTATAATACTGCTCCCTATGTATAAGAATATAACTACTATAATACTGCCTCTATGTACAAGAATATAACTACTATAATACTGCTCCTATATACAAGAATATAACTACTATAATACTGCCCCCTATGTATAACAATATAACTACTATAATACTGCCGCTATATACTAGAATATAACTACTATAATACTGCCCCTATGTACAAGAATATAACTACTATAATACTGCCCCCTATATACAAGAATATAACTACTATAATACTGCAACTATGTACAAGAATATAACTACTATAATACTGCCCCCTATGTACAAGAATATAACTACTATAATACTGCCCACTATGTACAAGAATATAACTACTATAATACTGCTCCTATGTAAAAGAATATAACTACTATAATACTGCCCCCTATGTACAAGAATATAACTACTATAATACTGCTCCTATGTGCAAGAATATAACTACTATAATACTGCTCCTATGTAAAAGAATATAACTACTATAATACTGCCCCTATGTACAAGAATATAACTACTATAATACTGCTCCTATGTAAAAGAATATAACTACTATAATACTGCTCCTATGTACAAGAATATAACTACTATAATACTGCCCTATGTACAAGAATATAACTACTATAATACTGCTCCTATGTGCAAGAATATAACTACTATAATACTGCTCCTATGTAAAAGAATATAACTACTATAATACTGCTCCTATGTACAAGAATATAACTACTATAATACTGCCCTATGTACAAGAATATAACTACTATAATACTGCTCCTATGTGCAAGAATATAACTACTATAATACTGCTCCTATGTAAAAGAATATAACTACTATAATACTGCTCCTATGTACAAGAATATATCTACTATAATACTGCTCCCTATGTAAAAGAATATAACTACTATAATACTGCCTCCTATGTACAAGAATATAACTGCTATAATACTGCCCCTATGTACAAGAATATAACTGCTATAATACTGCCCCTATGTACAAGAATATATCTACTATAATACTGCCCCTATGTACAAGAATATAACTACTATAATACTGCCCCTATGTACAAGAATATAACTGCTATAATACTGCCCCTATGTATGAAGCAGTCAATAGTTACATATTTGAGTTTGGTGAATATTGCTATAGTTTTATAGCTTTTTTTATATTAAACGTACTACAAAACATCATCATCTTCAGCCACCATACACATTTAATGGTTGTCCTCGCTGGCACCCATCTCGGTTGTTTTCCCGTACACAGTGATGCTTGATCGGCTGAACGCTCCAGTGTGTTATGAGACAGTCCTCACCAGACATTTCTGCCATTTCTCATCTCCAGCTGTACAAAGTGATTGGCAGTTGGCTATGTCAGTTGGCTATCTCCCGTGATGATCAGTTGTCCGGGGCCCCATACACATCAGACTGTCGGCCGCACCCGTTGATATTGGGTGTATCGTCACATCTGATGAGCGGGTCTTGTCTTCAGGAACAGATTTAGTCCTAATTTGGAGCCTGTTTTGGCTCAGCTCCTCCGCCGATAACGTGCACTTCTTGTGAAATTTGGTGAAAATTGTCCATTAACACTGCCCATTAATTGGGAAGGAGTGCTCCTAAAATACTCGATTCCCGAAAGAACGGTGATCTCACGGTGAGATGAGGAAAAACCTCGCTCGTCGGGTGAAATGACTCTTAAGCTTACATTCTCGGCAGCACATTGTAACCAGTATGTGCTGCCGAGAACAACAATAGTCTATGGGGGCAGAACCATGGATTACGGATCATTCTGTGCACATAGAAGTGAGGGCGGCCGGTCTGCAATGTAACCGATCTTTTCATCCACACACTCATCTATATGGCGGTAGAATGGGATGGAAGAAAAGCAAACAGCCAGGATGTCCCCCTCCCATCTTAGGCACCTGGATTACGTCCTGCAGGGGGCGCTGATTAGAAGAGCAACATCACCCCGTATCCCCAATATCAGCAGTTTCAATATTTTGGGTTTTTTTCCCGCTATCCCATAGATTTTATATTTACACCTAGTAGTAGTCGATTTATTACCGCCTGAACGGTGCGGAAAAATGTTTTTTTTTTATAAATACCCCAAAAGTGCAGAACAATACAAGACATGATGGTATTGTCTGAAAACAGCGCAGGGTTCCGTGCACATCCGCTATAAATTGCATCAATGGAGGAACAGTGGTGCCTGCGCCGAGTCCTGCGCCGATCGTCTCCAGCCGGCGGCAGCGAGGATCGATGAGACAAGTGTGAACAGTCGGGACGAGTCGTCCTGTGCAAGAGGGGGCCACGTGTCCCACCGGCTCGTGATATTGGGGGAGGGGGACCCCTTTATAACTCAGAATCCACCCCGCCCGAATAAATAATCAATAGCCTCTAGATTGATCACACAAGACACCTTTTTTTTGTGATGCACGGACATCGGAGGTGTTCAGATTGTATTAATGGTGGAGGACGAGACCCCCTAATTTCGTGATGTACAGACATCGGAAGTGTCCGCCTCACCTGCTCCGGAAGCGTTCTCACAGTCGCGCACAGGATCTGCCGACTACATTGGGTTACTTCCGATGTCCGTGACATATGGACATCGGAACTGTCCGCCTTACCTGCACCGACTTCTATTAATGAAGGCAAATGAGACCCCCTTTTTTTCCCCGTGACATACAGACATCAGAAGTGTCCGCCTCACTTGCACTGGTTTGTATTAATGGGGGCAGATGAGACCCCTTTTGTTTTGTGACGTATGGACATAGGAAGTGTCCGCCTTACCTGCACCGGCTTCGAATAATGGGTGCGGATGAGACCCCTTTTTTTCCCCCGTGACCTACAGACATCGGAAGTGTCTGGTTTGTATTAATGGGGGCAGATGAGACCCCTTTTTTTCCCATGACGTACAGATATCAGAAGTGTCCGCCTTACCTGCACTGGTTTGTATTAATGGGGCAGATGAGACCCCCTTTTTGCCCCCGTGACATACAGACATCGGAAGTGTCCACCTTACCTGCTTCGGCTTATATTAATTGGGGGCAGATGAGACCCCTTTTTTCCCAGTAATGTACATACATCGGAAGTGTCCGCCTTACCTGCACTGGTTTGTATAAATGGGGGAGGACGAGACCCCTTTTTTGTGTGACCTACAGACATCAGAAGTGTCCGCCTCACCTGCACCGGCTTCGATTAATGGGGGCAGATGAAACCCCTTTTTTTTCCCTGTGACATACAGACATCGGAAGTGTCCGCCTCACCTGCTTCGGCTGATATTAATGGGGGAGGACGAGACCCCCTTTTTCTGTGATGTACACACATCGGCAGTGTCCGCCTCACCTGATATTAATGGGGGCAGATGAGACCCCCTTTTTTCTGTGATGTACACACATCGGCAGTGTGCGCCTCCCCTGCTTCGGCTGATATTAATGGGGGCAGATGAGACCCCCTTTTTTCTGTGATGTACACACATCGGCAGTGTCCACCTCACCTGCTTCGGCTGATATTAATGGGGGCAGATGAGACCCCCTTTTTTCCGTGATGTACACACATCGGCAGTGTCCGCCTCACCTGCTTCGGCAGAGTTCTCGCCATGGTGCACAGGATCTGCCGACTACCTCGGGTTACAGAGCAGTGGAGGGAGTCTCTTATATAATCAGCCTCAATTACCGGCAGCCGCTGCTGTCAGCTGCCCCTTAACGAGAGGTTGGAGGGGTCATCATCAGTCACAGCGGCCTGAGCGGGAGGATATGTGTGTATATTACATATATTCGCAGACAGCAGGATGGGTCTGTGTGAGGCGTGGATACCGGCAGCTCATGGCTTTATATAAAGCCTCTCCAGCTACAGGAGGTGCCGTTGCGGTGACTTGTGATCGCAGCGCCAGTGGTCGGGACGCGCTGCCGATTCCCCCATGATTAGAATTTTTTTTATCCCCCACCACAAAAACCAGACCACGCAAAGCCCTTCCTTTCTCTATGAGGAACGTTATTTGGGTCTCTAATAATTGCTACGTCCTGCGAGAAGCCTTTGATGGCACGGCTCCAGTCAGTGTGAGGGGGACTCTGTTTTTTGGGATAGTTGAGCTTGGCGTGGGTTTACTCCCTGCCAGTGATGGCACATGCTCCCCGTACCCATTGCCATGTACAATGCATGACCACTTTATTCGGGCCCTGCTCCTCTGGCTCGCCCTCGCGCCTCCCAGTGACTCCTCTGTGGTCTTCATCTTTTTTTTCACGATAAGTCGTGTCCAGTGACCACAGTTCACATCTGCTGCATCGTCTGCGCTTTGCGCTCCTTTCATCCATTAGCTTTGGTTTTCTTTTAGGCCCAAATACCACAAGCGCAGTGCTGATACCTGGAGACCATCATCTAGTAGGCTAGTGGCTGATACCTGGAGACCATCATCTAGTAGGCTAGTGGCTGATACCTGGAGACCATCATCTAGTAGGCTAGTGGCTGATACCTGGAGACCACCAACAAGCAGGCTAGCGGCTGATACCTGGAGACCACCAACAAGCAGGCTAGCGGCTGATACCTGGAGACCACCAACAAGCAGGCTAGCGGCTGATACCTGGAGACCATCATCTAGTAGGCTAGTGGCTGATACCTGGAGACCACCAACAAGCAGGCTAGCGGCTGATACCTGGAGACCACCAACAAGCAGGCTAGCGGCTGATACCTGGAGACCACCAACAAGCAGGCTAGCGGCTGATACCTGGAGACCACCAACAAGCAGGCTAGCGGCTGATACCTGGAGACCACCAACAAGCAGGCTAGCGGCTGATACCTGGAGACCACCAACAAGCAGGCTAGCGGCTGATACCTGGAGACCACCAACAAGCAGGCTAGCGGCTGATACCTGGAGACCACCAACAAGCAGGCTAGCGGCTGATACCTGGAGACCACCAACACGCAGGCTAGCGGCTGATACCTGGAGACCACCAACAAGCAGGCTAGCGGCTGATACCTGGAGACCACCAACAAGCAGGCTAGTGGCTGATACCTGGAGACCATCATCTAGTAGGGGGCTGAGATCCGTAAACAGCAGATTGTTGATGGTTTCCTTGCAGCAGTATTATTCGCTCCATGTCTGTTCAGGGGCAGCGCTTCCGGCTTCAGCCTCTGGCTGTCAGACACGGCTCGTGCTCAGAGGCCGGACCTTCATGGAAACCATTAAAAATCTGCAGACTACGGATCTGTTTGTATTGACGAAAAAAAAGGGACCTATTTTCACCGCTGCGCTGGATCCAATTTATCACGTTTTAACCTTCAGCTTGCTGTATTTTTTTTTTGTTTTGTTTTTACTGACCCATTAAGTTGTATGAGGGAGTTTGATCTGTAAGTTAAATAATAAAATCTCCATTTTTTTTCAACCCACAAAAAAGCCCAAAACCAACAAACCCACTGACGTGAGCGGAGTGCACCTGAACACTGCAGATAGACGACCTGATATGTTTGGTGTGATGGGAACATGGCCTTTATTTTCTTACATGTTTGGTAAGGAGGAAAGCGGAGGAAGGGCCCGGCCCCTTGTAGAGCATGGAGCGGATGCAGTGTAGGGAGGTGCATGGGCCGTGTGCAAGGTGGTATATCTGCAGTGTACAGGGAGGTGCATGTACAGGATGATATATCTGCAGTGTGCAAGGGTGGTATATCTGCAGTGTGCAAGGTGGTATATCTGCAGTGTGCAGGGTGGTATATCTGCAGTGTGCAGGGTGGTATATCTGCCATGTGCAGGGTGGTATATCTGGCATGTGCTGTGTGGTCACCTTTGTGCTTACTGCTGGGGTCATGCGCAATGCACAGATCTGCAGAAAATGACGCCACATGAATGGGTTTTGGCCATTGAATGAATGGTATATATTGGCCGCAATACTTAATAAAGTCTCCTGCCACCTATGACGTCCGACCGTCTAAATGTGAATTAGTAGAAAATTGTGTGACTCAATTAATGATTCGGAGAGGGATAAAAAGACAGAAACAATGGAGGGAAAAGCCGGCAGTGGAGCAGCCCCCTGCACATTCTGCCCTTTTTTTTATCTTTCCGTCCCCGCCGCGTCTCCTCCGCCTGACACCATTGTATTCGTTGCTTATTTATCTGCCTATATGTGTAATTAATAGGACTGCACAATTTTTCCCAATTTTCTGACTATCCACCCTCTTTTTTGTAGCAGTCGGTGACGCGGCGTCGAGCGATGGGTCGGTCCCGCAGCTCCGTGCGTCTCTGCTGTTAATTCATGGATAACGGAAAATTAGTAGAAACCTACAGAGATAAGAGGCGTGGATCGTACCTGCCCGTCTGCCGGATCCGTCCTCGGGACACCTGCGGACGACACAGACAAAGTTTTTAGCTTTAAATATTTGGGGTTTTATTTGGACTCAGATTTATCACAAACTTTTTGCTCATCAGCTGAAGCTTTGCTACAATTGCATCCAGTCTACAAAATCCTCTACACTGTAACAAACCCTCAGCACAGGAGAGGTTTATGCTAATGATTTGCTCGGATCCCACAGGTTTAGGGTATGTGCGCACGTTGCTTTTTACCTGCTTTTTACCTGCTTTTTTGCTGCTTTTTCTTCTGCGCTGTTTAATGCCAAAATGGATGTGTTCTTCTATTCAAGCAAAGTCTATGGGAATTTGGGTTTCTTGTTCACACTATGTTGTTCAAAATGCTGCCTTTTTGAGGCAGAACTTTGGTCAAAAACTCAGCTTTGCAGTGCAAAACCCAAATGGCAAAAACAATTGACATGTTGCTTCTTTGAAAAGCTGAGTTTTTGACCAAAGTTCTGCCTCAAAAAGGCAGCATTTTGAACAACATAGTGTGAACAAGAAACCCAAATTCCCATAGACTTTGCTTGAATAGAAGAACACATCCATTTTGGCATTAAACAGCGCAGAAGAAAAAGCAGCAAAAAAGCAGGTAAAAAGCAGGTAAAAAGCAACGTGCGCACATACCCTTAGGAAGGATGGAACTGTAACGAACCCTTAGCACAGAGAAGTGTTAGGTCTGTGCAGGATTACAGCTCCTATTCACTGACAGCAAGCAGAGATTTATAATTGTGGCTGATGCTACAGCTTCAGACCCCCAGCTGTGATCAGACCCCACAACTGCCCAGTAACCCCATGACTGCAGGAGAGTAATGGCGGCCTTGCTGGTTGTCGGCCTGTGAACAGTTAACACCAGGGAGCGAATGTTTGTGCTGTTTGGAGAATTCCTGCATCTGATGGGATCAGCAGGGAGCCGGTTACCTTTAATGAGATTTGTACATAAATCCTTGTACTATTGCCACTGGCAGCCCCCTCCCCCTCCCCGGCCCCCACAAGACACCAGGGCCCAGGTATTTCCAATTGAATGTCGGACCCCTCCTATGTAAAATAATCTCATTCATATTCTGATCAGAGGCCACAAAGGGGCTAAAAGCAAAAAATAAAGTGGTAAAACTGGAATCTTTGAATGATCACAGGTCGAGAGGAGACCCCAATACTTCTGCCGACTTGGGGTCCTGAATGGCAAAAACTGACCCCCATGAAATCACGACATTTTTTTTTGCAGGGTGAGCTGCGGTTTTTATTTATACCCATTGGCGTCTGCAGGAGAATAAACGTTTCTACTGTTTTGGTTATTTTTTCGTTTTGGCGCTCACCGTACGGCACACGTATCCTGCCATACTGTGGCTGTGGACAGTGACGCCGGCGGAGAGGCCGAGTACCTTTATTTTCGTTCCAAAAAATAGTCGATGGGAACGTTTACATGTTTTTCACTTGTAGAAGACGCCGCCGCATTGTAATGTTGCATGTATTGTAAAATGACCGATCTCATACAAACATGGCGGACACCGGGGTCCTCGGCCGCGCCCCGCTGCCATGACAACACCATCGGCATCCTACAGAATGGTATTCGGGGGTCACCGCGCTTTTCAAGGGACAAATCCCCCGTCCTCCAGCTTTTCTAACCCCTTAAAAGCTGCAGTGACTATTAACTGCGGCATCTAAGGTGTTAAACTGCTGCGACCGGGCGGATATCCGTGCTGTGCGGTCCCTCCGGTGTCTGGGGGCCCCGGGACTCGCCCCCGCTGCCTTCCTAGGGGTCCAGGAGCGCCATTCTCACCATTACGCACCTCTACTCCTCCTGTCAGCGGAATTCGCTGCGTTATTCTGCAAAACATAGAAAAGAAAGATTCATTAGCAAAACTGTGAACGGGAGAGTGACGTCTCCATGGTTACGTTACATCATTTACAGCCTTAGCTTATATTTTCCATATGGTAGAACGTGGCATTAATTGCTGAAGCCACAAGGGGGCGGCCATGAGCGGGGAGTGAGTGACCACCGGGACAAAGGAAATCAGTGTTCCTTTTCTTAACCAATCAGGTGGCTGCTTTCATTTTCACATCACGGGTTGATAAATGAGAGCAGAAATCTGATTGGTTGTCCGGCTTCCTGGCTGCTTGTCAATCATTACCTGGGGGTTGACAGACGCGCAGCTCTCCTTGGCTTATCTCACGGCTGTTTCCCTGACTTCCCGCCTTCCTGTCAATCATCCTAACATCTGCGACGTTATTGGCCGAACGAGCTTCGCATTACCTCCGTGTACGCGCGCAGTCACACAGCGGCGTGTGCGGTGATTGGACTTCTCCCCTGTCAGGTTCTCGTTGTTACGCTATTCATTATTGGATAAAAATTATGTCACTCATAGATCACGTGACAGACTGTGTACTCTTTTATTGGTTCCCAGAACTGCCACTCAAGTTTTTCCCCGTAATTGGCCAATCAATGATTAGAATATGTGGCGCCATCGATTAGACCCTGGATACAGGGATGTTTTTTTCACGTAAGAATTTGATTGGTCGGAGACTTTTTTCGTTCTGAGCTCTGATTGGTTACGTGTTAATGGCGCCAAATCCAAGGCGGGCTGGGGCGGTGGAAATGGTGGTCGACGAGGGTTAAGAGGGGAGCTGCGGGCCGAGCCCGGTAGAGTCATCTTACGTCCGGCCGTGACGGTGTCCGCGGAGTCCTGCACGCATCTGAGACCACGCAGGTTACACTTAGCGCCAAAAAGGTACCGCGTGTCACGGGCCCGTCCTCGCTTTATTTTCCGGGGTGACCGGCCGCATGATGAGATGGGCGGTTTTAATATAGTGATACTAAATATTTAATAGTCCGTTCTGACCGACCGCTTGGATGTGATGCAGAAGATTTATCGCTGCTCTGCTTTATGTCTATGGAGAAAGGTGCGGAGTCTCTGATCTGCGGATACTTTGTTTTCCAGTTATTGCGCCCGCGCGCAGAGGTCTCTGTGGAAGGATGGACATGTACCGCTCGGCCCCAGCTCACGTCAGGGAGGGCAGCCGCCTGTCCGGGTTACCGGTGGTGAAGGCCCTGTTCTCCTGCGAGGCGGACACCGCGACGTCTCCGGTCTCCAACCTGGCGCTCAACATGGACCGGCTGGCGGGACTCGGGAGGTAACGTGCAACACAGTCTGGGCAGGGGGGTCCATAGAGACCATGGGGGGAGGGGGCAGGTATGGGGCACAGAGCTCCACTTTACAGCTGTAACAAAACAATGTTACCCCTATTGAAGCCCCTACATTCCCCTCACACTGCGGCCATAAAGTACGACGGCATCTAAAGGGCTCCAAACCCTGTATGATCCCCTCCCCCACACACAGAATGATGACCCCAGAACAGCCCCCCATGCAGTATAATGGGCCTCACACAGCCCTCCATACAGCATAATGGGCCTCACACAGCCCTTTATACAGCATAATGGGCCTCCATGCAGTATAATGGGCCTCCATGCAGTATAATGGGCCTACATACAGTATAATGGCCCCTACAATCCCCCATGCAGTATAATGGGCCTACATACAGTATAATGGCCCCTACAATCCCTCCATACAGTATAATGGCCCCACACAGCCCCCCATGCAGTATGTCCCCCACACAGCCCTCCATGCAGTATAATGGGCCTCCATGCAGTATAATTTCTCCTACAATCCCTCCATGCAGTATAATGGGCCTCACACAGCCCTCCATACAGCATAATGGGCCTCCATGCAGTATAATGGGCCTACATACAGTATAATGGCCCCTACAATCCCCCATGCAGTATAATGGGCCTACATACAGTATAATGGCCCCTACAATCCCTCCATACAGTATAATGGGCCCCATGCAGTATAATGGCCCCACACAGACCTCCATGCAGCATAATGGGCCTCCATGCAGTATAATTTCTCCTACAATCCCTCCATGCAGTATAATGGGCCTACATACAGTATAATGGCCCCCCACACAGCTCTCCATGCAGTATAATGGACCTCCATGCAGTATAATGACCTCTACAATCCCTCCATGCAGTATAATGGGCCTACATACAGTATAATGGCCCCTACAATCCCTCCATGCAGTATAATGGGCCTACATACAGTATAATGGCCCCTACAATCCCTCCATGCAGTATAATGGGCCTACATACAGTATAATGGCCCCACACAGCCCTCCATGCAGTATAATGGACCTCCATGCAGTATAATGACCTCTACAATCCCTCCATGCAGTATAATGGGCCTACATACAATATAATGGCCTCTACAATCTCTCCATGCAGTATAATGGCCCCACACAGACCTCCATGCAGCATAATGGGCCTCCATGCAGTATTTCTCCTACAATCCCTCCATGCAGTATAATGGCCCCCACACAGCCCTCAATGTAGTATAATGGGCCTACATACAGTATAATGGCCCCAATACAGCCCTCCATGCAGTATAATGGCCCCACACAGCTCTCCATGCAGTATAATGGACCTCCATGCAGTATAATGACCTCTACAATCCCTCCATGCAGTATAATGGGCCTACATACAGTATAATGGCCCCACACAGCCCTCCATGCAGTATAATGGACCTCCATGCAGTATAATGACCTCTACAATCCCTCCATGCAGTATAATGGGCCTACATACAATATAATGGCCTCTACAATCTCTCCATGCAGTATAATGGCCCCACACAGCCCTCCATGCAGCATAATGGGCCTCCATGCAGTATTTCTCCTACAATCCCTCCATGCAGTATAATGGCCCCCACACAGCCCTCAATGTAGTATAATGGGCCTACATACAGTATAATGCCCCCAATACAGCCCTCCATGCAGTATAATGGCCCCACACAGCTCTCCATGCAGTATAATGGCTTCTACAATCCAAAGTTCAGTGCGTATGGAATTTATAAATGATTAATAAAGGTTATATTTTAATAGGTAGTCTTTAGTTTAGGGGTTCTTATTGCTTTAGGCAAATTGTAAAAAAAGTCAGACCCAGCAAGGGAATGATTCAAGAGGGAGCGTCACCGGATCTTTCATCGTTGCTTTCAACTGTATCTGCATCTCCAGTGTGCCAGTGGGTCTGGGCAGATGTCCCTGTATAATAGATCCTGAGTTACCTTCTGTATTATACTCCAGAGCTGCACTCACTATTCTGCTGGTCCTGTGTTGTTGGGGTTTTTGTGACTTTATAACTGTAATTACTCATGCAATGTAATATATATATTTTATTTTATTTTTTCCTTTCAGTCAATGTGAGACCCCAAAAAGGAAGCTCTTCGACCGCTTTTCTCTTCAAAGAACAGACTCCTGTGAATCTGTGGATGCCGGTATGAATTAGTACCTTATTTTATATCTAAGGGTTTGTCTTGTAAGCCTCCTGCCAGGGGCTCGGACACAGCTGCAGGCGTACAGTGTATTACATGGCAGACGTGCAGCTATATGGACCCCAAAGCTTATCAGTCACTTCTTGCTCTGCCGCCATGACCACAGCTAGGAGACTCTGCAGCTCTGACCTTAGATAAGGGTGTAATGTTTCAGCAGAATGAGACTTTTATCGTATCTGCAGTCAGTGTATCTCTGCGTTGTAAAAAACAAACCTTCAGGCTGTAAATGACTTCTATCTGGTGGCCAGTATGGCTGTTATCAGGCCCTATGGGGGTCCCTGCTGAGCTGCGTGGACTTTACCTGCCATCTACATATATGATTCTTTATTTTCTTTCAGGTCTTGGTCTTGAATCTCCCAATGCAAAAAACTTTAAGGACCTAGATGAGACGTAAGTGCTTCCAGCAGTGGTGCCTATCTGTGCACACACTGACTGTTCCCCCGTTAACTCCTTTTGTGATATCCACCCTATACATATGGCTGAACCTTCAAACGTTTCTTGTATTAAGAGGAACCCATCCCGTTTTCATGCCGTCCTAACTGCAGGCAGCATAAATGGGGGGCCTGTGCATTGCTGCAGCCATTCAGAGAGCCGGACAGCGACTGCACTGCGACACCTATGACTGATCATTCTGTGCACATGTGACGTGTGGTCGTCCTGTGTGACCAGCGTGTACTGCTTAGGGCCACTGTCCTGTGTGCACTTGCCCACCTATGACTGATCATTCTGTGCACATGTGACGTGTGGTTGTCCTGTGTGACCAGCTGAGGACCACTGTCCCGTGTGCACTTGCCCACCTATGACTGACGTGCAGTCGTTCTGTGCAAATGTTGGCAGAGCAGTTTGCATGTTGCTGACTGGTGGTTGCGAGGTGTAAATCGACTCTTTATTTACATCAATTGTGACTAATTCTAGTTTTCTCTGGTTTCAGCTTCCAAAAAGCTCTCATCGAATCTGGCCAAGTTACAAAGTAAGTTTTTGTTTTTTTTACACTTTATTTTTTTTTTTTTTTGTGCTAAAAAATTGTTCACAGATGTCGGAGCATCTTCAGTCGCCGCTCACTAGCTTGTAAGCGCTGACGTCTCTGCAGCACCTCCGTCCGGTGCACATAGCCTTGGGCCAGATTCACACATCAATGTTCTGCACACTCAACAGCAAAACACAAATGTGTGACTCTGGCCTGAGGGGCCTTATTTTACTATAAACATACTGTATTGTTATATGTATTCTTTTTATTCCTTTCAGTGCAAATTTACCTCTGGGGAGGAGACGATCCCTGCCGGTAAGTAACTGGTTTTAACATTCATTTTTTTTTTTTTTTTGTGTAACAAGTCTCTCTTGCATATCACTAAATGCTTTTTGCAGATGCCCCTGATTTTCCATGTGTAAAGCCTGCTCTCCTTTGTAATGCAAGAAACAAACAGCTCTTCTATAATGAAATGATGTGGAGTGTTTACATCCGAGCAGTCATTGATGTCTGTGACTGCACATTCCTGGGGTGAGGTCGGGCACTATCTGCCGCTTGTTGATCTGTTTTTTGTTCCTTTCATTCTCCAGCAAAAATTTATTGGTTCCAGCCCAGCCTTTAAGAGGAATCTGTCCGACTCTCTGGATTCTGAAGTTTTTCATTTTGGTGATGAAAACAAAGAAAATGTAAGTAGCAAGGTACAATACAGTAGAAGCCACCGGCCGCAGTTCCTCTCCATTGTTAAGATCTCTGCTTGTGGTCAGTGAATGTCTTCAGTTTAGCCCTGGTTACCTAATGCCGTCTGTCCTGTACTCCAGGATTTCATTTCTTACCAATGTGCTGGTGCAATCCCTCAGCTTTGTGGATATAACTTCATTCACTGACAGAATGAATTGATAATCCTATGTACTTTAGTCCTCTATAATTTTGTAATACTCCAAGTTTTAGGAGGTATGATATGACAGTACAGCTCCATACTGGGTCAGATGCTGCACCCTTGGGGGTTTTTGTTATTGCAGAAGCCATTACATGGTCACTTAAGTTTTGTTGTTTTTTTTTTTTTGTTTTTTTTCTCTTCCAGGAACCCTTTCAGTTCAAAATCCCAGCCAGGCCAAGTTTCCAAAGCTTCACACGACCGCGGTGCCAGAGAGAAGGCAAAGAAGTGCTTGTGCAAAGGCAGAAATCTGCTCCAGGATGTATGGTACGCTGCCGGCAACGCTTCCTCGTAATCACACTGGGGGGGGGGGGTTGTATACTAAGTTCACATAGGTGAATTTGCTGTAAGCTCTGTGCTATTTCTTTTTGCACATATGGTAGAAAATTGCTGCATGTGCTGCAATTTACAGGCTACGACGCATGTAAATGGCAGCTTCACGCCTGTCCACCATGCAGATGAGCACTCCGCAGCATATGGCGCCACCTCTATACGCTGTGGCGGTAGTTGGTTCATTAAGTTCAGCGCTTGTTGGCTTTTCCTAAACCTCTGACAACTTTATTTCTCTCCTCAGTTTTCGTCTCCTGGGAAGGAATCTGAATCCAGAAGGCGTGATCTGGCCTTGAGGAGGAAATCGTCCTGTACATCAACCACGACGGAGAGCAGTGACGATGGCTTCCTGGACATGTTGGATGGAGATGATCAGGAGGTGAGCTGCACATACACTAATCAAGAGTTCAGGATATTTGGCTTTCAGGTGAAACTTGGATACAAATTGCACGCCACAGTGATATTTTTTCATGAAAGTGGGGCATTTAGGTAGGAGCCGTAATCGTGGTTTCCACACGTCAAACAATTTAAAACAAAAGCCATAAGTGCCCACCTTTTCCCCAGAAAAAGTCTCAATAACTTGTCATGTGGCCTTGAGCATCAATTCCAGCGGACAACGCCTCCTACTGGTCACCAGTGGCGTTGTCTGCGGAGGCCGGCAACCCGTTCTTGAAGGGTGGACCTCAGGTCGAGGTTCTGGGCTACAGGGTTACGGTCTCTACACTGCAACTCAGCTGAGCCCATAGGTTTTCTTAGATTCAGGTCTGGAGAAAGTGCAGCTGCTCCGTTTGAGGTTCCCATAATGATGCAACCTCAATCCAGAGCATTGTCCTCCATGAAGATATTAGGCTGGTGGTGTTCATGCAGAGGCACAATGACTGGATTAATGTCATTCCAGTAGTCGGGGCTGTCACTACCAGTCTGCAGGGCCGTTCTGTACTGACTAGACACACCAGCCCATACTAACTCCACCACCAAAGGCTCGTCTGGTGACAGCAGTGGCTGATGTGTAGCACTCTCTCCATCATTTCTGCTTAGTCTGAATCAACGTCCATCTGTGACCCAGCACTGAGGCCACTGGTCTTTTGTCCAGCGTGGATGATGCCTGTGCCTGTTAGTGCAGTCAGGCACCCTTGCAGGTCATCTAGCATGCATACCACACTGATGCAAATGGTCTGCTGTGACACCTAAAAGTACTTTGCACACTACGACATCGCAGGTGCGATGTCGGTGGGGTCAAATCGAAAGTGACGCACATCCGGTGTCGATATCTTAGTGTGTAAATCCTTTTTGATACGATTTAACGAGTGCAAAAGTGTCTTAATGGTATTATTGGTGTAGTGTCCAACTTTTTCATAATTTCGCTGCAGCGACGGTACGATGTTCCTCGTTCTTGCGGCAGCACACATCGCTTTGTATGAAGCCGCAGGAGCGAGTAACATCTCCTTACCTGCGGCTCACGCCGGCTATGTGGAAGGACTGAGGTGGGCGGGATGTTTACGTCCCGCTAATCTCCGCCCCCTCCGCTTCTATTGGCCGCCTGCCGTGTGACGTTGCTGGGACGCTGCATGACCCGCCCCCTTAGGAAGGAGGCGGTTCGCCGGCCAGAGCGGCGTCGCAGGGCAGGTATGTGAAGCTTCCGTAGCGATAATGTTCACTACGGCAGCTATCACAAGATATCGCTGCTGCGATGGGGGGGGACTATCGCGCTCGATATCTCTACCATCGGCTTGCGATGTCGTAGTGTACAAAGTGCCCCTTAGTGTCTCTGACCTCCTTTTTAAACGTGCCTGGAGTTGGGGCATTCATCATCCGGCTCCGAAGGGCATTGTTCATAAGTGTGGGATGTGGCCAAAGGATGTCCACTTCTCTGCCTTCTTGTGACTTCCAGTCTGTGTGTCTCTGTACAACCTGCTGGTGACACTCTGTGATGCTCTAAACCCAGTGGCTACTTCTGTCTGAGACTTTCCTGCTTGATCCTTGCAATGTGCGGTGCCGCTGATCAATTGTTAGGTGTTGTCTTGGTCTCATGATGTCGAAATGTGAACAGCATGAGGACAATGGTTTAATACCAATTATATTTGAACCCCAAAATTTGTTGAGCAATTCATGGATCAAACACCTGGTGGGAATTGTCATTAGGCTCCTTGTTAGAGAACAGGAAGTTGTGCAAAAAGTCCTGAGACATTGAACAGTTGGACATGTGCATCCAGAAGAATAGGGAAGGTCACATTAAGTTAGAGGGCGTTATAGGGTCATCCTGAAAGCCAAATATCCCTAAAGAATGGCGTATATGCAGGCAGTTGTATGAGCGTGTGTGTACATGGTGGCTGGAAGTACAGAGTGACTCGTGTTGGCTATTGGTGCGAGAAGCCTCCTGGAAGGATGGAACTTGTGAGCTCTCGCATGGATCTGCAGCTGCTTCTTACCCATAGTTTGTCTTTTCTCCTAGAACGATGCGGAGATCCCTTGTGGTGTTGCTAGTCTCTGGACCGCTCCCTTGGTCTTGAATCGCCCCAAACTGGTAAATACTTTTCTATGTACGGCTTCTATTCACATTTCACAAAGGACGACATCTGCAAAGAGTTTGTACGGTCTCCCCGTGTTTGCGGGGGTTTCCTCCCACACTCCAAAGACATGCTGATAGACCTTAGATTATGAGCCCCGATGGGGACAGTGTTGCTCCTGTGTAAAGCGCTGTAAGTGAATGAATATAAATTTTTGCTCTTGTCTCCTCCAGTGTCACGACTCTGCGTCTTGTCCCTCTGGTAGACTTGCTACAAAGAGGCCGGAGATATTTCACGGAGATATGCCGGAGAAAATCAAGAGGCGGCGCAGCATGTTTGAGGTGACGGAAGATAGTGAGGTTGAAAAGGTGAGCGCCCGAAAGATGGGGGTACGTGGGCCCGCTGTCTTCTGGTAACCGTGGTGACCGACCTCCTCTGTCTTGCAGGGTTCGTGTCTGATGCGCTCCAAGTCCTTCTCTAAAGAAACTATCGAAAGTATATTAGACGATGACCAAAGGGATCTTATTGGAGACTTCTCAAAGGTAAAGGAACAATGTGCACAGGGCCGGCTTTCTTAAAAGATTGTCCTTTGTGCTATACACAGCAGTGCATCAGCACTGCTGTGTATGGCACAAGAGATTAGATGATCGCAGCTTCAAGTCTCCTAAAGGACAGTTCATCCTTTAAATCTGGCCATTGTTGCAAAACCCCATTTTTATTCAGTAACTGCACAGCAAGTTGCTTGAGTAATAAAAGCCACAGGTTCGGCCAGTTTCGTAAAAGGAATAAATAAGGAAATTGCTTAAAGCAAATTATTATGTTAACGCTTTGCACAGTCTCCCTATCCTGTCATGTAGCACGCAGTAATTTATCAAAGGCAGGGATACAATGTAATGTATTGCAAATATAGAACACAGGATCCACTAGGTAATGTCACAGCTCACCTCCACCTCCTGTGCAGAGATGCCTCTATATACGGTAGATGCCACCTACTGTGAATCATGTGTTATCACAGCTCACCTTCTCCTGTGCAATGACTGATAACACATCTATATACAGTAAAGAACATAGCATCCACCATTTGCAATAAGTATCACAGTGCGCCTCCTCCTGTACAATGACTTGCACACGCTCATTAGATGCTTCACTACCAAGGATAGCCAATTTCTTAAATGGCTGCTAATGTACGTGTGAATTTTGTGAAACAGGAATTGAGCATTTTTTTTATTTATAATTTTCACTTTAGGCCTTTTTATTCCCAACGGTGAGCGGCAGACATCAGGAGCTGAAGTACATCACTCCGGAGATGGTGAGTGCAGGGTTTGGCGGTGCGTACCTGTGAGTTGGGTTGTCTCCTGTACTGACGTTTCCTCTCTTGCAGATGGCGATGATCCTGGGCGGGCGGTACGAGTCTTTCATCGAGCGGTGTGTAATCATAGACTGCAGATACCCGTACGAGTATGACGGGGGACACATACGGGTGAGTTTTCCAGCCATTCTTCTGCTGTGGAGTGTTTGGGTCTTTAATTCCTTAGATCAGAGTCCCCCATCCCTTTCCCATCTGTCACGCTGCCTCCACAGGGAGGCTTTGGCCTCTTCATTGTGCTGCATAGTCTCCTTTTTTTTGCCAAATGACAGGCATCTCTGGGCTAAAAAATATTTCTTCACAGGGAGCCATCAATCTGTACATGGAACAAGAAGTGGATGACTTTCTCCTAAGGAACCCCATCCTGCCCCAAGGATCCAAGCGAGTGATCATCATCTTCCACTGCGAGTTCTCCTCCGAGCGGGGACCCAGAATGTGAGTTGTGGCTTTATGGGGGGGGGAGACTGTTTCATGGGAATAATTAATGACGGCTTTTCCAATTCCTGAGTATTTTCAGGATCTGCTTGCTGTCAGTGAATGTGAACGCCAGTGTACATTCAGGGGTTGCCTTCTGCTGGGGAGGGGTTGCTTTCTGTGTTTGGAGCAATGTCTAGATTGGGGGTCATCTACGTGTGGTAGTGATGATTCCAGATGTGGACAGTCCTGTGCGTTGCGTCGGCTCTGCAGTGTTTCTCCAGGACTGGAAATAAAATTTAGTTAATCTGAACATCTTGCCTTTCTTTGGCGCTCCATTGGGAGACCCAGACAATTGGGTGTATAGCTACTGCCTCCGGAGGCCACACAAAGCATTACACTTAAAAGTGTAAAGCCCCTCCCCTTCTGCCTATACACCCCCCGTGGGATCACGGTTCCTCAGTTTTCAAGCTTTGTGCGAAGGAGGTCAGACATCCACGCATAGCTCCACTGTTTAGTCAGCAGCAGCTGCTGACTATGTCGGATGGAAGAAAAGAGGGCCCATACTAGGGCCCCCAGCATGCTCCCTTCTCACCCCACTTTGTGTCGGCGGTGTTTGTTAAGGTTGAGGTACCCATTGCGGGTACAGAGGCTGGAGCCCACATGCTGCATCCTTCCCCATCCCCCTTCGGGCTCTGGGTGAAGTGGGATTTACCGGTCTCCAGGCACAGAGACCGTGCTCCGTCCACAGCCCCTGGGGAATCTGCTGGATATGGAGCGGAGTATCGTCAGGGACAGGGCCCTGCTACACCAAGGTACTCTGTGTCCCCGCACAGACCGCGCACACACTGCAGCATTGCTGGGTGTGTTAGTGCGCCGGGGACAATAGCGCTGCTGCGCTTGTGCCACACTTTCACAGCTTGCTAAGGGAGTTTGTGTGTGGGGAACTGCCGCGCCGGCCCCTGCTGGCAGTTTTTACTGCGAAGCGGCTGGGACTTGTGGTGCGCCGGGGACTTCCGCGCTGGCAGTGCATATTTGTCGGCCGCGCTTTTTACTAGAGTCCCCGGCTTTTGCGGCCTAGTTCCGTTTCGTTCCCGCCCCCAGGCCTGCCAGTCAGGGGAAGGGCGGGACGCTATGCAGAACGTCAGCGCTGAGGGCTGGAATCTGCTTTACATACTCCAGCCCTCACATTGAGCACAGTGGGAAGCCAGTTTCCCGCACTTTGTCTGAGGCACGCCCACGGTCCGCCCCTCTTCACAGAACGCCGGCAGCCATTCCTGATGTGCAGGCTGAGCTGGAAAGGGGAGACAAGTTCTGGGAGACCCAGGCACGGGATTCTGGCGACTACAACCCGCTTTTAGCGGGCGGTAAGCGGCACCTCCGGTGCTGACCCCACTAGTGACGAAGTGTTCAATTGTATTTTCTTCTGCGCTCCATTGGGAGACCCAGACGATTGGGTGTATAGCTACTGCCTCCGGAGGCCACACAAAGCATTACACTAAAAAGTGTAAGGCCCCTCCCCTTCTGGCTATACACCCCCAGTGGGATCACTGGCTCACCAGTTTTCTGCTTTGTGCGAAGGAGGTCAGACATCCACGCATAGCTCCACTGTTTAGTCAGCAGTAGCTGCTGACTATATCGGATGGAAGAAAAGAGGGCCCATATAGGGCCCCCAGCATGCTCCCTTCTCACCCCACTTGCGGTTTGTAAGGTTGAGGTACCTATTGCTGGTACGGAGGCTGGAGCCCACATGCTGTTTTCCTTCCCCATCCCCCTGAGGGGCTCTGAGGAAGTGGGATCTTACCGGCCACCAAGCCCTGAGGCCGGGCTCCATCCACAGACCCATAGAACCTGCTGGATGACGAGCGAGGTACCGTTCAGGGACAAGGCCCTGCAACATTAAGGTACTCTGTGTCCCCGTATGGCAGGCACGCACACTCCAGGCTTGCTGGGTGTGCTAGTGCGCCGGGGACTGAAGCGCTGCGCGCTAGGGTTATAGTCCCTACAGATTACTGGGGGATTTTGTTGTGTTGGGGGACTGCCGCGCCGACCGCCCCTGGAGCGGCGGCGCAGCTGAGACTTGTAGTGCGCCGGGGACGCGCCGACCGCGCTTTTACGGCGGCGGCGTTTCTAACTCTAGTCCCCGGCTTTTGCGGCCTAGCTCCGCTTCGTTCCCGCCCCCACCCTGTCAATCAGGGTAAGAGAGAGACGCTGTACAATCGTCAGCGCCGAGGGCTGGAGCCTTATTTACATGCTCCAGCCCTCTCACTAGGTACAGTGGGACGCAGGCTTCCTGCTCTTTGTCTGTATACGCCCAGGGCCCGCCCCCCCCCTCCACAGGACGCCGGCAGCCATTCCTGCATGCAGTCTGGCTGGAGGAAGGACACAGGCTCTGGGAGACTCAGACTAGGGATTTCTGGCGACCACACACCCGCGTTTAGCGGGCGGTAAGCAGCACATTAGTGCTGGCCCCACTTGTGCCACAGTGTTGTATTGGTGTACTTTTTCCTGTACCAGATATATATATATATACACTGCACTGGACGGTCGCTTCTTGGCTGTATACCCTGTATTGCTCTGAGGAGACAACAACATGTCATCCACAAAACGCAAGGGTGCCAAGGCACGGGCTGTATACACTGCTTGTACAACATGTGGGGCTGATCTACCGGCAGGCTCCAACGACTCCCATTGTGTGCAATGTTCAGTCCCAGTGGCACTTCGTCAGCCAGAGCCTATGATGGTAGTAGCCCAGGCAGAGTCGCCTGTGAACCCTGCCCCGGTGACGGGGACAGAATTTGCAGTCTTTGCTGATAAAATGTCTGTGACTATGACAAAAATCCTGGAGACCTTGCAGTCCAGGCCAGTTGCGCAGACCATGGACACTGCTGTGTCTATGCTCCCCGGTCCCCCTCAGTTGGAACTAATTCGTACTTCAAGGGGGTCCCAGGCATCACAGGCTGAAGACTCTGACTCGGATGACGGTCCCAGTCACCCTAAGCGAGCTCGCTGGGAAAGACCCTCCACGTCATCACGCGGGTCAGGGTCTCAGCGAGAATTGTCTCTGCATGGTGAGACAGAGGTGGGTGATCAGGAGTCTTGTCCTGACGCCGCACTCAATCTGGATACGCCAGATGGTGACGCCATGGTAAATGACCTTATAGCGGCCATCAATAGGCTGTTGGATATTTCTCCCCCAGCCCCTTCAGCAGAGGAGGCAGCTGCCCAGCAGGAGAAATTCCATTTCCTGTATCCCAAGCGTAAACTGAGTACTTTTCTGGACCACTCTGACTTCAGAGAATCAATCCAGAAACACCATGCTTATCCGGACAAGCGGTTTTCCAAACGTCTTAAGGATGCACGTTATCCCTTTCCCCCTGACGTGGTCAAACGCTGGACCCAGTGTCCAAAAGTGGACCCTCCAATATCCAGGCTTGCAGCTAGATCCATAGTTGCAGTGGAGGATGGGGCTTCACTTAAAGATGCCAATGACAGACAAATGGACCTTTGGTTGAAATCTGTCTATGAAGCTATCGGCGCGTCGTTTGCTCCAGCATTCGCGGCCGTGTGGGCACTCCAAGCTATTTCAGCTGGTCTGGCACAGGTGGACTCTCTCATACGTCCGGCAGTGCCGCAAGTAGCGTCCTTAACTACGCAAATGACTGCGTTTGCGACCTACGCTATCAATGCGGTACTGGACTCTACGAGCCGTACCTCAATGGCATCCGCCAACTCTGTAGTTTTGCGCAGGGTCTTGTGGTTAAAAGAATGGAAAGCAGATTCTGCTTCTAAAAGTTTAACCAGCTTGCCATTATCTGGAGACAGACTGTTTGGTGAGCAATTGGCGGAAATCATTAAACAGTCCAAAGGGAAGGACTCTTCCTTACCCCAGCCCAGATCAAACAAACCTCAACAGAGGAAGTGGCAGTCGAAGTTTCGGTCCTTTCGAGGCTCGGGCAAGCCCCAATTCTCCTCGTCCAAAGGGACTCAGAAAGAGCAAAGGAGCTCTGATTCCTGGCGGGCTCACTCACGCCCCAAGAAAGCAGCCGGAGGTACCGCTTCCAAGGCGGCGGCCTCATGACTTTCGGCCTCCTCCCTCCGCATCCTCGGTCGGTGGCAGGCTCTTCCGCTTTTGCGACATTTGGCTGCCACAGGTCAAAGACCGGTGGGTAACAGACATTTTGTCTCACGGGTACAGGATAGAGTTCAGTTCTCGTCCTCCGCCTCGGTTCTTCAGAACTTCCCCACATCCCGACCGAGCAGATGCCCTTCTGCAGGCGGTGAATTCTCTAAGAGCGGACGGAGTGGTGGTCCCTGTTCCTCTTCGGGAACAAGGACAAGGTTTTTACTCCAATCTCTTTGTGGTGCCAAAAAAGGACGGCTCATTCCGTCCTGTTCTGGACCTAAAGCTGCTCAACAAGCATGTGAACGCCAGGCGGTTCCGGATGGAATCCCTCCGCTCAGTCATTGCCTCAATGTCTCAAGGAGATTTCCTAGCATCAATAGACATCAAAGATGCTTATCTCCACGTGCCGATTGCTACAGAGCACCAACGCTTTCTGCGCTTCGTGATAGGAGACGACCATCTTCAGTTCGTAGCTCTGCCATTTGGTCTGGCGACAGCCCCACGGGTGTTCACCAAGGTCATGGTGGCAGTGGTAGCAGTCTTGCATTCTCAGGGACACTCGGTGATCCCTTACTTGGACGATCTACTTGTCAAGGCACCCTCTCAAGAGGCATGCCAACTCAGCCTGAATGTTGCGCTGGAGACTCTCCAGACGTTCGGGTGGATCATCAACTTCTCAAAGTCAAATCTGTCACCGACACAATCACTAACGTATCTTGGCATGGAGTTTCATACTCTCTCAGCGATAGTGAAGCTTCCGCTGGACAAGCAGCGGTCACTACAGACTGGGGTGCAGACTCTCCTTCAAGGTCAGTCGCACTTCTTAAGACGCCTCATGCACTTCCTCGGGAAGATGGTGGCGGCAATGGAGGCGGTTCCGTTTGCGCAGTTTCATCTGCGCCCACTTCAATGGGACATTCTCCGCCAATGGGACGGGAAGTCAACATCCCTAGACAGGAAAGTCTCCCTTTCCCAGACGGCCAAAGACTCTCTGCAGTGGTGGCTTCTTCCCAACTCATTATCACAGGGAAGATCCTTCCTACCACCGTCCTGGGCGGTGGTCACGACAGACGCGAGCCTGTCAGGGTGGGGAGCAGTTTTTCTCCACCACAGGGCTCAGGGTACGTGGACTCAGCAGGAGTCCACCCTTCAGATCAATGTTCTGGAGATCAGGGCAGTGTATCTTGCCCTACTAGCCTTCCAGCAGTGGCTGGAAGGGAGGCAGATCCGAATTCAGTCGGACAACTCCACAGCGGTGGCATACATCAACCACCAAGGGGGGACACGCAGTCGGCAAGCCTTCCAGGAAGTCCGGCGGATTCTGATGTGGGTGGAAGCCACGGCCTCCACCATATCCGCAGTTCACATCCCCGGCGTAGAAAACTGGGAAGCAGACTTCCTCAGTCGCCAGGGCATGGACGCAGGGGAATGGTCCCTTCACCCGGACGTGTTTCAGGAAATCTGTCGCCGCTGGGGAAGGCCGGACGTCGACCTAATGGCGTCCCGGCACAACAACAAGGTCCCAACCTTCATGGCACGGTCTCGCGATCACAGAGCTCTGGCGGCAGACGCCTTAGTGCAAGATTGGTCGCAGTTCCGGCTCCCTTATGTGTTTCCACCTCTGGCACTCTTGCCCAGAGTGCTACGCAAGATCAGATCCGACTGCAGCCGCGTCATACTCGTCGCCCCAGACTGGCCAAGGAGGGCGTGGTATCCGGATCTGTGGCATCTCACGGTCGGCCAACCGTGGGCACTACCAGACCGACCAGACTTACTGTCCCAAGGGCCGTTTTTCCATCGGAATTCTGCGGCCCTGAACCTGACTGTGTGGCCATTGAGTCCTGGATCCTAGCGTCTTCAGGATTATCCCAAGGGGTCGTTGCCACCATGAGACAGGCTAGGAAGCCCACGTCCGCTAAGATCTACCACAGAACGTGGAAGATATTCTTATCCTGGTGCTCTGCTCAGGGAGTGTCTCCCTGGCCATTTGCTTTGCCTACCTTTCTTTCTTTCCTGCAATCTGGGTTAGAAAAAGGTTTGTCGCTCGGTTCCCTTAAAGGGCAAGTCTCGGCGCTATCCGTCTTTTTTCAGAAGCGTCTAGCACGACTTCCTAAGGTGCGCACGTTCCTGCAGGGGGTTTGTCATATCGTACCCCCGTACAAGCGGCCGTTAGATCCATGGGATCTGAACAGGGTACTAGTTGCCCTCCAGAAGCCGCCCTTCGAGCCTCTGAGGGAGGTTTCACTTTCTAGACTATCACAGAAAGTGGCTTTTCTGGTAGCGATCACATCTCTTCGGAGAGTGTCTGAGCTAGCAGCGCTGTCATCCAAGGCTCCCTTCCTGGTTTTCCACCAGGACAAGGTAGTGCTGCGCCCCATTCAGGAGTTTCTCCCGAAGGTGGTATCCTCTTTTCATCTTAATCAGGATATCTCTTTGCCTTCTTTTTGTCCTCATGCAGTTCATCGGTATGAGAAGGATTTACATTTGTTAGATCTGGTGAGAGCACTCAGAATCTACATTTCCCGCACGGCGCCCCTGCGCCGTTCGGATGCACTCTTTGTCCTTGTCGCTGGTAAGCGCAAAGGGTCGCAGGCTTCTAAGGCCACCCTGGCTCGATGGATCAAGGAACCAATTCTTGAAGCCTACCGTTCTGCTGGGCTTCCGGTTCCATCAGGGCTGAAGGCCCATTCTACCAGAGCCGTGGGTGCGTCCTGGGCATTACGACACCAGGCTACGGCTCAACAGGTGTGCCAGGCAGCTACCTGGTCGAGTCTGCACACTTTCACCAAGCATTATCAGGTGCATACCTATGCTTCGGCGGACGCCAGCCTAGGTAGAAAAGTCCTGCAGGCGGCAGTTGCCTCCCCGTAGGGGAGGGCTGTCTTCGCAGCTCTTACATGAGGTATTGTTTACCCACCCAGGGACAGCTTTTGGACGTCCCAATCGTCTGGGTCTCCCAATGGAGCGCCGAAGAAGAAGGGAATTTTGTTACTTACCGTAAATTCCTTTTCTTCTAGCTCCTATTGGGAGACCCAGCACCCGCCCTGTTGTCCTTCGGGATTTTTGGTTGTTTTTCGGGTACACATGTTGTTCATGTTGAACGGTTTTCAGTTCTCCGACGTTACTTCGGAGTGAATTTGTTTAAACCAGTTCTTGGCTTTCCTCCTTCTTGCTTTTGCACTAAAACTGGTGAGCCAGTGATCCCACTGGGGGTGTATAGCCAGAAGGGGAGGGGCCTTACACTTTTTAGTGTAATGCTTTGTGTGGCCTCCGGAGGCAGTAGCTATACACCCAATCGTCTGGGTCTCCCAATAGGAGCTAGAAGAAAAGGAATTTACGGTAAGTAACAAAATTCCCTTCTTTATGCTTGCATGCTATACATTGCACTAAACGGTCGCTGGTGATTCTTGGCTATATACCCTCCTGGATTGCTCTGTGGAGAATACAGCATGTCGTCCGCAAAAAACAGGGGTGCCAAGGCACAGGCTTTTTATGCTGCTTGCACCGCTTGTGAGGCTGTTCTTCTGGCAGGTTCCACTGACCCCCATTGTGTGCAGTGTTCGGTCCCTGTGCCCCCTGCTCGGCCGGGGCCTCTGCTGGAGGTGTCCCAGAGAGATCCACCTGTGAATACTGTCCAGGTGACGGGGACAGAGTTTGCAATTTTTGCGGATAGATTATCTGTGACTATGTCTCAGATTCTAGAGACTTTGCAGTCTATACCAGTAACTCAGACCATGGGCACTGTTGATTCATTGCTCCCTGGCCCCCCTCAGTTGGAACAGCTCTGGGCTCCGGGGGTGTCCCACGCATCCCAGGGTGATGGCTCTGACACGGACGACAGTCCCAGACAGCCTAAGCGAGCTCGCTATGAGGGACCCTCAACTTCATCTCACTGGTCAGGGTCTCAGCAGGAGGATTCTCTGGGTGATGAGCCGGAGGTAGCTGATCAGGATTCTGATCCTGAGACCGCTCTCAATCTGGATACTCCTGATGGTGACGCCATAGTGAATGATCTTATCGCGTCCATCAATAAAATGTTGGATATTTCTCCCCCAGCTCCTCAAGTGGAGGAGTCAGCTTCACAGCAGGAGAAATTCCATTTCAGGTATCCCAAGCGTTAATTAAGTACTTTTCTGGACCATTCTGACTTTAGAGAGTCAGTCCAGAAACACCACGCTTATCCAGATAAGCGTTTCTCCAAACGGCTTAAGGATACACGTTACCCTTTCCTCCTGACGTGGTCAAGAGCTGGACCCAGTGTCCCAAGGTGGATCCCCCTATCTCCAGACTTGCGGCTAGATCCATAGTTGCAGTGGAGGATGGGGCTGCACTTAAAGATGCCACTGACAGACAGATGGAGCTCTGGTTGAAATCCATCTATGAAGCTATCGGCGCGTCGTTTGCTCCTGCATTCGCAGCCGTATGGGCACTCCAAGCTATTTCAGCTGGTCTTGCACAGATTGACACGGTCACACGTACATCTGTTCCGCAGGTGGCATCCTTAACCTCTCAAATGTCTGCATTTGCGTCTTACGCGATTAATGCTGTCCTGGACTCTACGAGCCGTACGGCAGTGGCATCTGCCAACTCCATGGTTTTACGCAGAGCCTTGTGGTTAAGGGAATGGAAAGCAGATTCTGCTTCCAAAAAATGTTTAACCAGTTTGCCATTTTCTGGTGACCGGCTGTTTGGTGAGCGCTTGGATGAAATCATTAAACAGTCCAAGGGTAAGGATTCATCCTTACCTCAGCCCAGACAAAACAAACCCCAACAGAGGAGGGGACAGTCGGGGTTTCGGTCCTTTCGAGGCTCGGGCAGGTCCCAATTCTCCTCGTCCAAAAGGACTCAAAAGGATCAGAGGAGTTCAGATTCTTGGCGGGCTCAGTCACGCCCAAAAAAGACAGCCGGAAGACCCGCTACCAAGGCGGCTTCCTCATGACTTCCGGCCTCCTCCCTCCACATCCTCAGTCGGTGGCAGGCTCTCCCGCTTTGGCGACATTTGGCTGCCACAGGTCCAAGACCGTTGGGTGCGAGACATTCTGTCTCACGGGTACAGGATAGAGTTCAGTTCTCGTCCTCCAACTCGATTCTTCAGAACGTCTCCGCCTCCCGACCGAGCCGATGCTCTCCTGCAGGCGGTGTGCTCTCTAAAGGCGGAAGGAGTGGTGATCCCTGTTCCTCTTCAAGAGCAAGGTCACGGTTTTTACTCCAATTTGTTTGTGGTACCAAAAAAGGACGGATCCTTCCGTCCCGTTCTGGACCTAAAACTTCTCAACAACCACGTGAGAACCAGACGGTTCCGGATGGAATCCCTCCGATCCGTCATCGCCGCAATGTCTCAAGGAGATTTCCTAGCATCAATAGACATCAAGGCTGCTTATCTCCACGTACCGATTGCACCAGAACATCAGCGTTTTCTACGCTTCGTTATAGGAGACGAACACCTTCAGTTCGTAGCCCTGCCCTTTGGTCTGGCGACAGCCCCACGGGTCTTCACCAAAGTCATGGCAGCTGTAGTTGCAGTCCTACACTCTCAGGGACACTCCGTGATCCCTTACTTAGACGATCTGCTGGTCAAGGCGCCTTCTCAAGAGGCATGCCAACACAGCCTGAACGTGGCGCTGGAGACCCTCCAGGGTTTCGGGTGGATCATCAACTTTTCAAAGTCAAATCTAACCCCGACCCAGTCGATAACATATCTTGGCATGGAGTTTCATACTCTCTCAGCGATAGTGAAGCTTCCGCTGGACAAACAGCGTTCACTACAGACAGGGGTGCAATCTCTCCTTCAGGGCCAGTCGCACCCCTTGAGACGCCTCATGCACTTCCTAGGGAAGATGGTGGCAGCAATAGAGGCAGTCCCTTTCGCGCAGTTTCATCTGCGTCCACTACAATGGGACATTCTCCGCCAATGGGACGGGAGGTCGAAGTCCTTGACAGGAACGTCTCCCTTTCTCAGGCGGCCAAGGAATCTCTTCGATGGTGGCTGCTTCCCACCTCATTGTCGAAAGGGAAATCCTTCCTACCCCCATCTTGGGCGGTAGTGACGACAGATGCGAGTCTGTCAGGGTGGGGAGCAGTCTTTCTCCACCACAGGGCTCAAGGTACGTGGACTCAGCAAGAGTCCACTCTTCAGATCAACGTTCTGGAGATCAGAGCAGTGTATCTTGCCCTTCAAGCCTTCCAGCAGTGGCTGGAAGGCAAGCAGATCCGTATTCAGTCGGACAACTCCACAGCGGTGGCATACATCAACCACCAAGGAGGAACTCTCAGTCGGCAAGCCTTCCAGGAAGTCCAGCGGATTCTGACGTGGGTGGAAGACACGGCTTCCACCATATCCGCAGTTCACATCCCAGGCGTGGACAACTGGGAAGCAGACTTCCTCAGTCGCCAGGGTATGGACGCAGGGGAATGGTCTCTTCACCCGGACGTGTTTCAGGAGATCTGTCGCCGCTGGGGGATGCCGGACGTCGACCTAATGGCGTCTCGGCACAACAACAAGGTCCCAGTTTTCATGGCACGGTCTCACGATCGCCGAGCTCTGGCGGCAGACGCCTTAGTTCAAGATTGGTCGCAGTTCCAGCTTCCTTATGTGTTTCCACCTCTGGCTCTGTTGCCCAGAGTGCTGCGCAAGATCAGGTCCGACTGACGCCGCGCCATCCTCGTCGCTCCAGACTGGCCAAGGAGGTCGTGGTACCCGGATCTGTGGCACCTCGCGGTAGGCCAACCGTGGGCACTACCAGACCGACCAGACTTGCTGTCTCAAGGGCCGTTTTTCCATCAGAATTCTGCGGCCCTGAACCTGACTGTGTGGCCATTGAGTCCTGGATCCTAGCGGGTTCAGGATTGTCTCAAGAGGTCATTGCCACCATGAGACAGGCCAGAAAACCTACCTCCGCCAAGATATACCACAGGACGTGGAAAATATTCTTGTCTTGGTGCTCTGCTCAGGGAGTCTCTCCCTGGCCATTTAGATTGCCTACTTTTCTTTCCTTCCTGCAATCCGGGTTGGAAAAAGGTTTGTCGCTCAGCTCCATCAAGGGGCAAGTCTCAGCGCTATCTGTATTTTTTCAGAAGCGCCTAGCACGACTTCCTCAGGTACGCACGTTCCTGCAAGGGGTCTGTCATATCGTCCCTCCTTACAAGCGGCCGTTAGAGCCCTGGGATCTGAACAGGGTTCTAATTGCTCTCCAGAAGCCGCCTTTCGAGCCTATGAGGGATGTTTCCCTTTCTCGCCTTTCACAGAAAGTGGCCTTTCTAGTAGCGGTCACGTCTCTTCGACGAGTGTCCGAGCTAGCAGCGCTGTCATGCAAATCTCCCTTCCTGGTGATTCACCAGGACAAGGTGGTTTTGCGCCCTATTCCGGAGTTTCTCCCTAAGGTGGTATCCCCGTTTCATCTTAATCAGGATATCTCCTTGCCTTCCTTGTGCCCTCATCCAGTTCATCAATGTGAAAAGGATTTGCATTTGTTGGATCTCGTGAGAGCGCTCAGGATCTACATTTCCCGCACGGCGCCCCTGCGCCGCTCGGATGCACTCTTTGTCCTTGTCGCTGGTCAGCGCAAAGGGTCGCAAGCTTCCAAATCCACCCTGGCTCGGTGGATCAAGGAACCAATTCTTGAAGCCTACCGTTCTGCTGGGCTTCCGGTTCCCTCAGGGCTGAAGGCCCATTCTACCAGAGCCGTGGGTGCGTCCTGGGCATTACGACACCAGGCTACGGCTCAGCAGGTGTGCCAGGCGGCTACATGGTCGAGTCTGCACACTTTTACCAAACACTATCAAGTGCATACCTACGCTTCGGCGGACGCCAGCCTAGGTAGACAAGTCCTTCAGGCGGCGACTGCCCACCTGTAGGGTAGGGCTGTTTTTACGGTCCTATCACGAGGGGTTATTATACCCACCCAGGGACTGCTTTTGGACGTCCCAATTGTCTGGGTCTCCCAATGGAGCGCCAAAGAAGAAGGGAATTTTGTTTACTTACCGTAAATTCCTTTTCTTCTAGCTCCAATTGGGAGACCCAGCACCCGCCCTGTTTGCTTAGGGATTTTTGTTTTTTCGGGTACACATGTTGTTCATGTTGAATGGTTTCGGTTCTCCGATGTTCCTTCAGATTGAATTTGTTCTTAAACCAGTTATTGGCTTTCCTCCTTCTTGCTTTGGCACTAAAACTGAGGAACCGTGATCCCACGGGGGGTGTATAGGCAGAAGGGGAGGGGCCTTACACTTTTAAGTGTAATGCTTTGTGTGGCCTCCGGAGGCAGTAGCTATACACCCAATTGTCTGGGTCTCCCAATTGGAGCTAGAAGAAAAGGAATTTACGGTAAGTAACAAAATTCCCTTCTTTTCATAGGTGCAAGTTTGTGCGAGAGAAGGATCGAGACCTGAACGAGTACCCCCGACTGCACTACCCCGAGCTGTACATCCTCCAAGGAGGCTACAAGGATTTCTTCCAGAAGTGCAAGGTAACGTCACTCTCATCTGAAAATCCTGCACCAAAAGTGGAAAACGGAACTAGTGAACTTGTACCATGGACATTGTGAATATTTTAGATTTTCATAGTGTTGGGCTATGTGCCAACGGGACTCTGTACCCGCAGCTATATCCGCAGGTACCTCCGCATGTTTCCCACAGATGCTCCCCGGAATCCGCAGCTATACATTGCTGTGGGATTCCAGCAAAATATATCTGGGGTATACCTGCGGACATTCGTGCGACTTACCTGCGGAAGTCCCGGCCTCCATCTCTAAAAAAGGGTCAGGAATTCCGCAGATACTTCCACATGAATAATTGACATGCAGTTATGTGTGGCTGCGGGATATCTGTGGCATATTCCACAGCTGCACATACAGCAGCATGGACACAGCACCCCCATGTCCCATAGGATAACATGGGGAGTGTCTGTACTTGCTAAAACCTGTGGATTAATCTAGAAAATCCAGATAAATCTGGTTTTCTGCAGCAAAATCTGTGGGTATAATGTCCTGCTGTGGGCACATAGCCTTAAAGGTAGAATAAGTCTATAGATTTCAACCCGTAACCTAACATGTTGATCCAGAGGAAGGCAAAAAAAGGGGCAGACAGTAAAGCGTAATACTGGGGGAAAAGATTCCTTCCAGACTTCACATAGTGCAATCAGACAAGCTCCCCGGATAAAAATCTCTCATCACAGGAGAGAGAGAGAGAACAATTACAAAACTGTGGCCATAGTCTCCACTAAAGAGAACTATTCTCATGAGCATCTCTCCCTCTTTTAATGCCTCCCATTATTTTATTACCCTTGGCAGCAGCTATTGGTCAGTAAAGTGGAATTTCCCATCCACCCAAGCCTTTTTCAGTGACAATTTTACCCAGTGTTTTACTATTTAGTATCCAATTATACATTTTATTTCCTCTGCCCATGTGCACAACCTTACATTTATCGACATTAAATGTCAATTGCCATTTCTCAGCCCAAGCCTCCAGCTTATCTAAATCCTTCTGTAATATTAAATTATCCTCCTCTGTAATGATTACCCTGCAGAGTTTAGTATAATCTACACATATTGAATTTTGTATGCCCCCTCACAAGAACATTCATTAATATTAAGAGGGCCCAATACTGACCCCTGTTGGCACCCCACTGTTAACTGACCCAGTCACTGTGTTCCATTAATAATTACCCTTTTGTTTCCGATCACCGAGCCAGTTCTTAACCCAGTTACATTTTCCCCTAGTCCCATTAATCTCTTATGTACTTACCTTTTTGGCAGCCCGTATCAAACGCCTTTGAAAAATCCATCTAGTCAACATGCACTGCAGTTCCCTGGTCCATTGAAGGCAGACGTCTGCTTTGTCTATAGGGACTTCTCTAAAATCTTCGGATCTCCTGTAAATGCAGTTGAGGAAGTTGTCAGCAGACCCTGCCCGGCGGGGATTGCCTGCTCTAGAGCTTCCAGCCCTCCCCTATATAGTCGCCATCATATTCGGCTCTCCTGGCCTATTGTGCTAGTGTGCTCTGTCCTGACGCTGCTGTTTCTTTCCTCCCCAGTCTTTCTGTGATCCGGAATATTACCGTCCCATGCACCACGAAGACTTTAAAGAAGATCTGCGGAGCTGTCGCCTGAAGAGCCGGACGTGGGCCGGAGAGAAGAGTAAGCGGGAGCTGTACAGCCGTCTGAAGAAGCTCTGAATGCACCATCTGATGGGATCCTTCAGAAACGTGCTAGACTTGAATGGACCCCAGCAGGTGGAGCAGACTGTGTGCCTGGAACGCACAGAGCTGGAAATGGGCGTTTACTTGGGACTTCCTGGTGCAGCCTCATGTAAACCCTTTATCTCTGGGCTTATCGGTCTGCGCCTTTTGCTAATGAGCCTGTCGCTGACTCCTTTCCTGGTGACTTTTGGTCCCATGAATCCTGCCAATCATGTGACCCACAGCAGGATCTTCGGGGATCCACTGTTTTTATTCTAGCAGTGAACAGTGTGGAGACCCCCAAAGGAACACACGGCGGTCTTGCTTGTTTTATCCTGTACATGTTTTAATACCACTTTCTTTTAACCCTTTCTCAGTTTGAGAGTTCTTATTGAATCAAAGATTCACAGTATAGGCAAGATTTAGCTTTTCACCTGTGCCCATTTTATTAGGGTGGAGGGGGGGTATGAAGCTGAAGTCCTGCTTTTATCTAGCAATGGGATGTTTAATCAGTGTGTGACCCAGAAGGAGGCAACTATCTCCAAGTATGGGTTTCTTAATTGGCAGCTTTTCTTTTTACTTTCGGCACTTATCTTTTGGGTCTCTTTCACTTTATATATAATCTACATACACAGTACTGCTGTGCTTAGTCATCCTGTACTGATCCGGAGTTACATCTTCCAGAGCTGCGCTCACTATTCTGTGTAATACATTACTGATCCTGGGTTACATCGTATATTCTACTCCAGAGCTGCGCTCACTATTCTGTGTAATACATTACTGATCCTGGGTTACATTGTATATTCTACTCCAGAGCTGCACTCGCTATTCTGCTGGTGCAGTTACTGTGCATACATTACTGATCCTGAGTTACTGTGCTATAGCCCAGAGCTGCACTCACTATTCTGCTGGTGCAGTCACTGTGTACATAAATTACTGATCCTGAGTTACATCCTGTATTATACTCCAGAGCTGCACTCACTATTCTGCTGGTGCAGTCACTACTACACCAGCAGACATTACAACATACATTACTTATCCTGTGTTATACTCTAGAGCTGCACTCACTATTCTGACTGTAGTACTAGAACCACCTAACACAGGTCTTATTGATTCACCTAAAAAGCATACTTGATGATGACAAGCGGGTACAAAAACGTCACTTGTAGAGTGACTGCACCAGTAGCGTAATGAGTGCAGCTCTGGAGTATAATACAGGATGTAACTCAGGATCAGTAATGTAATGTATGTACACTGTGACTGCACCAGCAGAATAGTGAGTGCAGCTCTGGAGTATAATACAAGATGTAACTCTGGAGCAGTACAGGATAAGTAAAACTACACATGGTGACCCTTGTGTGCACCCATTCAATAGTTTTAAGCTTTTAAATGAGGTTTAACTTTATTTTTAAGGGTTATCACATTGCAGAAAATGGCAAGATTCTCTATAAAGAGTTTAGTCCAGGGAAAAAAACCATGGCGGCTCTTCCAGAAAGGGGTAACCTGTTCATAGACTGAGTTGTGTGCAGTTTTGCATCTTAAAGTGAGTGGCGAGTGTCTGCACAGAATGATCACGCAGAGTGCAGGCGCTCGGTCTGAACAATCTGATAAATGTTGGTGCAATCTGTGCAGACCTTGCCTTCAACGCTATTCACTTAAATGGTGGAACCTGTGGACAGGAGCAGCACGGTTCTTAGTTTTTGTTTTTTTTTTAATCCCTCTTGGAAGAAGCACCCATGGTTGTGTGTTTTTGTTTTGTTTTTTTTTTTTTTTCTCTCTAATCCGGAGCAACCCCTCTTAACTGGAGTGTACATTCGTCCATGGCTCTTTGCCAGTGCTTGCATTTGTCCTGTTGCGAGGCCTGGTAACTGCCACTAGCTGGGTGTTGGTAATGATACTAAAGCCCCCCCCCCACCTCTTGTAGCCAATCAAGTCGCTTTCCAGTTACTTAGTGTAAATTTTTAAAGATGCCTTTTTACCAGGGGGTCTATCAAAGGTTCCGCTGAACTGCGTACGTCTTCTGTATGTGACACCTGTCACGGCGCTCATCTCCATGTCGGCCGTGCAGCAATATTCCTGTGACTGGTCAAGGTCTGCAGTGTCCTGTAGGGAATATGCAATCTTGTATCTCTGCATATATATTCTTTTTCTTACAGGAAAATAAATTACATAAAACCTCTTCCCTTTGTTCGTGTCTCTATATAATATCTGGGGATGGTATAATTAGACTTTTTTTTTATCGTTCCTTATGGGAGACCCAAACCATGGGTGTATAGCTACTGCCTCCGGAGGACACACAAAGTACTACACTAAAAGTGTAGCTCCTCCCTCCGAGCATATACACTCCCTGGATGACAATCCAACCCAGTTTCATGCTTTGTGTTCAGGAGGTCACACACACACATGCATCCCCTTTTGATTTTTCCACCAGCGTTGGCTACGTTTTGTAATCAGAGAGGAACATTTCCAATCGTGGCTCTCCCCTTGGGTTAGCCACGGCCCCTCGTGTATTCACCAGTTGCGGTTCTGCTCCTCCAGGGGTTGGTAGTGATTCCTTACCTGGACGCCCTTCTAGTCAGGGCTTCATCCAGTGCAGACTGTCAGCGCTCACTCTCAGCGGAGTGTCTCGCTCACTCTCAGCGGAGTGTCTCGCTCACTCTCAGCGGAGTGTCTCGCTCACTCTCAGCGGAGTGTCTCGCTCACTCTCAGCGGAGTGTCTCGCTCGCTCTCAGCGGAGTGTCTCGCTCGCTCTCAGCGGAGTGTCTCGCTCGCTCTCAGCGGAGTGTCTCGCTCGCTCTCAGCGGAGTGTCTCGCTCGCTCTCAGCGGAGTGTCTCGCTCGCTCTCAGCGGAGTGTCTCGCTCGCTCTCAGCGGAGTGTCTCGCTCGCTCTCAGCGGAGTGTCTCGCTCGCTCTCAGCGGAGTGTCTCGCTCGCTCTCAGCGGAGTGTCTCGCTCGCTCTCAGCGGAGTGTCTCGCTCGCTCTCAGCGGAGTGTCTCGCTCGCTCTCAGCGGAGTGTCTCGCTCGCTCTCAGCGGAGTGTCTCGCTCGCTCTCAGCGGAGTGTCTCGCTCGCTCTCAGCGGAGTGTCTCGCTCGCTCTCAGCGGAGTGTCTCGCTCGCTCTCAGCGGAGTGTCTCGCTCGCTCTCAGCGGAGTGTCTCGCTCGCTCTCAGCGGAGTGTCTCGCTCGCTCTCAGCGGAGTGTCTCGCTCGCTCTCAGCGGAGTGTCTCGCTCGCTCTCAGCGGAGTGTCTCGCTCGCTCTCAGCGGAGTGTCTCGCTCGCTCTCAGCGGAGTGTCTCGCTCGCTCTCAGCGGAGTGTCTCGCTCGCTCTCAGCGGAGTGTCTCGCTCGCTCTCAGCGGAGTGTCTCGCTCGCTCTCAGCGGAGTGTCTCGCTCGCTCTCAGCGGAGTGTCTCGCTCGCTCTCAGCGGAGTGTCTCGCTCGCTCTCAGCGGAGTGTCTCGCTCGCTCTCAGCGGAGTGTCTCGCTCGCTCTCAGCGGAGTGTCTCGCTCGCTCTCAGCGGAGTGTCTCGCTCGCTCTCAGCGGAGTGTCTCGCTCGCTCTCAGCGGAGTGTCTCGCTCGCTCTCAGCGGAGTGTCTCGCTCGCTCTCAGCGGAGTGTCTCGCTCGCTCTCAGCGGAGTGTCTCGCTCGCTCTCAGCGGAGTGTCTCGCTCGCTCTCAGCGGAGTGTCTCGCTCGCTCTCAGCGGAGTGTCTCGCTCGCTCTCAGCGGAGTGTCTCGCTCGCTCTCAGCGGAGTGTCTCGCTCGCTCTCAGCGGAGTGTCTCGCTCGCTCTCAGCGGAGTGTCTCGCTCGCTCTCAGCGGAGTGTCTCGCTCGCTCTCAGCGGAGTGTCTCGCTCGCTCTCAGCGGAGTGTCTCGCTCGCTCTCAGCGGAGTGTCTCGCTCGCTCTCAGCGGAGTGTCTCGCTCGCTCTCAGCGGAGTGTCTCGCTCGCTCTCAGCGGAGTGTCTCGCTCGCTCTCAGCGGAGTGTCTCGCTCGCTCTCAGCGGAGTGTCTCGCTCGCTCTCAGCGGAGTGTCTCGCTCGCTCTCAGCGGAGTGTCTCGCTCGCTCTCAGCGGAGTGTCTCGCTCGCTCTCAGCGGAGTGTCTCGCTCGCTCTCAGCGGAGTGTCTCGCTCGCTCTCAGCGGAGTGTCTCGCTCGCTCTCAGCGGAGTGTCTCGCTCGCTCTCAGCGGAGTGTCTCGCTCGCTCTCAGCGGAGTGTCTCGCTCGCTCTCAGCGGAGTGTCTCGCTCGCTCTCAGCGGAGTGTCTCGCTCGCTCTCAGCGGAGTGTCTCGCTCGCTCTCAGCGGAGTGTCTCGCTCGCTCTCAGCGGAGTGTCTCGCTCGCTCTCAGCGGAGTGTCTCGCTCGCTCTCAGCGGAGTGTCTCGCTCGCTCTCAGCGGAGTGTCTCGCTCGCTCTCAGCGGAGTGTCTCGCTCGCTCTCAGCGGAGTGTCTCGCTCGCTCTGTCCACTCTGACCCCGACCCAGGAACTTACGTACCTGGGGATGCAATTCGAGACTCTGCTGGCACTTGTGAAGCTGCCCTTAATCAAACAGCAGTCTCCATCTGGCGGTTCGCTCTCTGCTGAGGCTCCGCCGTCATTCCATCAGGCACCTCATGCAGATGCTGGGTCAGATGGTGGCGTCAATCGAAGCGGTTCCCCTTGCCAGTTCCATCTGCGTCCCCTGCAGCTGGACATTTTCCGCTGTTGGAGCAAGGGACTTCTTCCTTGCACGGGCTGGTGGCTCTGTCGCCACAGACCAGGAGCTCTCTTTAAGTGGTGGCTTCGGCCCCTCTCTCTGTACCAGGGACGCTCCTTTCTGGCCCCGTCCTGGGTGATTCTCACCACGGATGCCAGTCTATCCGGCTGGGGAGCAGTTTCTCCACCACCGAGCACAGGGCACTCTGATTCCGTCCGAATCAGCCCTCTCGATCAATGTGCTAGAAATCAGGGCTGTAGTCCTTGGACTCGCAGCCGCCTAGCAATGCTGGAAGTTCAACATACCCTTCAGTGGACGGAGGACTCAAAGTCCACCATATCCGCAGTCCACATCCCAGGCGAATCCGTGGACAGCGGCGGGTGAGCCCTGCATCCGGCAGTGTTCCGGTCAATTTAGCAGGCAGGGCACTCCGGAAGTGGATCTAATGGCATCCCGGCACAACATCAAGGTCCCGGTTTACGTGGCTCGCTCCCACGATCCTCAGGCCTTGGCAGCAGACGCGCTGGTTCCAGATTGGTCCCAGTTCCGTCTGGCCTACGTGTTTCCCCCCTCTAGCTCTCTTGCCCAGAGTCCTGCGCAAGATCAAAATGGAGGGCCGTCGGGTCGTACTCATCGCCCCAGGCCCAGGCGAGCTTGGTTCCCAGACCTGCTCCGTCTGTTCGTAGAGGTGCTGTGGCATCTCCCGGACCGGCCAGACGTTCTCTCAGAGGGTCCGTTTTCCACAACAATTCTGCGGCTCTCAGATTGACGGCGTGGCTCTTGAGCCCTGAATCCTTACGTTTCAGGCATTCCTTCCGAGGTCATCTTCATTATGACTCAGGCTCAGAAGTCTTCCTCGGCCAGGATTTACCTCAGGACTTGGAGAATTTTCCTGTCCTGGTGTCGTTCTTCCGGCCATGCTCCTTGGCCGTTTTTTCCTTGCCGACCATCCTGTCCTTCTACAGTCCGACCTGCAGCCAGGACTGTCCCTCAATTCTCTCAAGGGACAGGTCTCGGCTCTGTCAGCATTGGTCCAGCGGCATATCGCCCAACTGGCCCAGGTGCGCACCTTCATGCAGGGCGCATCTCACATCATTCCGCCTTACCGGCGGTCTCTGGATCCCTGAGACCTTACTCTGGTTCTCATGGCCTTACAGAAACCCCCCTTTGAGCCTCTTGGGGAGGTTTCGTTGTTTAGTCTTTCACAGAAAGTGGTCTTTCTGGTGGCCATAATTTCTCTCAGGAGAGTCTCTTATTTGGCTGTGCTCTCTTCGGAGTCACCAAGACAAGGTGGTTCTCCGTCCAACTCCGGGCCTTCTCCCTAAGGTGGTGTCTCCTTTCCACCTTAACCAGGACATTTCATTGTCTTCCCTTTGTTCGGCCCCTATGCATCGCTTAGAGAAAGCGTTGCATGCTTTAGATTTGGTGCGGACGCTCCGGATCTATGTGTCACGCACCGCTGTTTCTTAGGCGGTGCACCTCTCTTGTGTGCTGACCACACGTCAGCGCAAGGGTCTCTCGGCTTCTAAACCGACCCCAGCTCATTGAATAGGTTGGCCATATCCGATGCCTACCAATGTTCTCAGATGCCTCCCCCGCCGGGGATTAAGGCGCACTCGACCAGAGCCGTCGGTGCCTCTTAGGCTACGGCTCAGCAGGTCTGTCAGGCTGCCACTTGGTCTGGTCTGCACTCTCTTTCGAAGCACTACCAAGTGCATGCTCATGCTTCGGCAGATGCGAGCTTGGGCAGACGCATCCTTCGGACGGCTGTCGCCCATTTGTGAAGTTAGGTTTTGCCTACTTCTCGGTTTCTATTTATTTCCCACCCATGGACTGCTTTGAGACGTCCCATGGTTTGGGTCTCCCATAAGGAACGATAAAGAAAAAGAGAATTTTGTTTACTTACCGTAAATTCTTTTTCTTATAGTTCCGACATGGGAGACCCAGCACCCTCCCTGTTGCCTGTTGGCAGTTTTCTTGTTCCGTGTGTTTTCACCGGCTGTTGTTGTAGACAGAAGTTCCGGTTATTCCGGGTTTTACTCTATCTCTACTTATGGGTGGATGTCCTCCTTCAGCTTTGGCACTAAACTGGGTTGGATTGTCATCCGGGGAGTGTATATGCTCGGAGGGAGGAGCTACACTTTTAGTGTAGTACTTTGTGTGTCCTCCGGAGGCAGTAGCTATACACCCATGGTTTGGGTCTCCCATGTCGGAACTATAAGAAAAAATTTACGGTAAGTAAACAAAATTCTCTTTTTTCCATAATTGTTGATCTTTGCCTTCTATTTACCAGGTGCATTATACTATGTCTGACCTCACCCACCCGCTGTGGTGAGGCCTCCTCCCCAATAGCAGTAGGTGTCTGTCTCTTTAAAGATTGGGGCCAGTTTCAACTCTGCCTCACTTGGTTTCTTTTATGGATTCAAGTTAACACAATCTCTGGTTATTTATTGGGCCCCCTCAGCCTAAAATAGCAGCCTACAGCTGCCTAGAATTGTCACATCCATTATATGTGACAATCCCAGCACTTTACCCAGCTCATCCCACTTGCCATGGTATGGTGACAATTGAGGTAATATAAGGGGATAATAATGGCTCACAGCTGCCACTAAGCCCTAGGTTAGTAATGGGTAGGGCCTGTAAGTGAAAATAACACAAATGCAGTAATCCTTTGTTTAAAATAAAATACCCCCAAAAAAAAAAAGACTTTCTCCAATAAACACCCAGGTTTGACATAATCCACACAACCCACGACTATCACTGCTCTGCTACATTCTGAAGTCACAGCACGAGGGTACATTACTGAACATTACCACCCGCTGCAGCTCAGGCAGACTGTTGCAGTTGTGAGCGGTGACATCACTGAGTATCTGCGGTGACATCACTGAGTATCTGCGGTGACATCACTGAGTATCGCACAGTACCTCACCTGTGAGCACAGACAAACTCACCTTAGATGAACGGATTGAACCTGGTGACCTCACCTCAGATGAACGGATTGAACCTGCTGACCTCACCTTAGATGAACTGAACCTGCTGACCTCACCTCAGATGAACGTATTTAAATCATACTTGCATCTACCAAGAGAAACTGCAGGGTTGTTTTTTTTTTTTTCCTTTTTTCTAAGTAATGTGGATTTGGTGCTGAAATTTATGCACCAAATCAACATCTTCTGACTAAACACAATGCAATTTTGATGCGATAGTGATAATGTTTGCCAGGAGACGCTGATTTGGTGCAGGAATATGGTTTATAAATTCCAACATCAAATCTGCATCTATTGGTAAAAAACACAAACTGTTGGTGCCGATTTCTGCAAGGAGATGCAAATATGGTGCTGAAATGTCTGCACTATATTTCTGCAATTTTGGTAACTGTCCTGCTGTAATGCACCTAGCCTTTTCTGCTACTATTTTACGGCACCATGTTAAGGTCTCCATAGACTTAAATGGGGTTCAGAGTTCGGGCAGATGTTCACGTCTGACTGGACCCTCCCATCTGAATATCTGCAGGTTCACTTGTCTCTAGTTAGGAGCACTGAGCATGAGTGCTCACTCATCCCTACCAATTAATAAAGTTAATGACTTAGAAAATTGATCTTCCAGAAATAACCTGTACCTGGTGGGAATCCCTCAAAGTCGGAGTTGAAATCCTCCATCTTATTTTGAAACAGGGCGGGAAGACGTCCTCTCCCCCATGCTTTATGTCCTATCCTCCATTTGAAAGATAAAAGATTCTATCCTTTGGAGGGTCGGGGATCTTAGCTGACAAATATCCAAAAGTGACAGTATTGAAAGCTGCACCCCCTCAAACTGCCCAAAACCACATCAAAAAAGTTTATTCACCCTTCAGGTGTCACAAGAATTAAAGCAATGTGGATGGAGAAAAGTAAATAAATAACTTTTCCCACAATGTTATTTTAGCCCTAAATTTAGCATTTTCACAAGTATAATAAGAGAAAATGCACCATACAATTCGTTGTGCAATTTCTCCTGAGTACGCAGATACGATACCCCATATGTCGTGGAAAATTACTGTTTGGGCACACGGCAGGGCTCAGAAGGGAAGGAGTGATGTTTGAATTTTGGATTGCCATTTTGTTTGGAATTGTTAGCGGATGCCATGTTGTGTTTGGAGAGCCCCTGATGTGCCTAAACAGTGGAGCTCCCCCACAAGTGACCCTATTTTGCAAACAAGACCTCCTCAAGGATGTGTTTTGAGCACCTTGAACCCTCGGGTGCTTCACAGAATTTTATAACCTGCTTATAACCATGAAGGTTAAAACAAATCCAGAAATGTTTTCGCGTTAAATTTTTCTATTTCAAAAGGAGAACAGAAAAAGAAAATTTGGACCATACAATTTTGTTCTGCAATTTCTCCTGAGTTTGCCAATATCCCATATGTGGTGGAAAACTACTGTTTGGGCGCATGGCAGGGCTTGGTAGGGAAGGAGCGTTGTTAGGATTTTGTAGCACAAAATTGGCTAGAATAGTAAGTGGACAGCATGTCACATTGGAAGAGCCCCTGACATGCCACACCAGCAGGGATTTTATAAATTAAGCCCTTCTAAGAATGAATCCTACGGATATAGTGACCATTTAATATCTGTTAAAGACCTGTAACCCCACGGGGCAGGCAAATTTACCATACTCATTGCCGGACTGTCGTGGTCACGGGTGGCCTAGCTCGTCTCCGTTGCCCCGAGGCGTACAGAAAATGGCAGGGGATAGATGATGGGGGGGTAGTGGTGAGGTGTTTGTTGTGACGCCACCTGTGGTATGCGGCCAGGGAATGGGCTGTCGCTGTCCTCCGGGGTAGATGGTAGCAGCTATGAGTGGTACAGCGGGCCCAGGGGAGGATGATGAGGGGAGTAGTAATGGCGGCGGAGAGGGTCCGTACCGGTAATAGTCAGAGTCTATAGCTGCAGTTCCAGGTTGTTTTACTCACTTTTGTACGGTGCCGCTCACTCAGGTAATACCGGTCACTTGATGTGATGGGCTCCGTTGAACCCGAATCCCTTTAGAGGTCAGCCCGGTTTGGTATTCGGGGGGTTCCCTCCTTGTAACGCCTGTCTGTGGATCCCCTGGCTTGAAGCTAGGAGGGGACCCTGGGTTTCACGAGATGTAGTCTTGTCCCTATATGCAGGTGCCGTGGTTCCGATGTGGGGTCCGGCTTGATGCGAGGCCCCGGATCCTATATGGCACTGTGCTGTTGGGTGCTGTGTGGTCAGGGAGGCTTGAAACAATCCCCGTTCAGGCAGATTCTGGAAAACAAACGTGAAGTATGATCTTCCGTAGGGTCCTGCCGCCCTGTGTGGCGTTGGTTCCATGGGGAGCAGAGATCCCTCTCCCCGCGGCAACCATGGTGAACGTCTCCTTCCCACCGGAGCACCTGTAGATGCGACTGCTCCGCTGCTTTCCTGCTGGAGAACTCTCTAAACTGCCTGCCTGAGTGTGGCTGGCTCACTAGTTTTGTTAACTGTTGTGTGACTCCTGACTCCCCCTGCTGGCTGCACCTCCCCCCTTCCAGGTCCTAAGCGTGGGACTGGGGCCCCTGTTGAGGGCATCCTGTAAATGCTTCCTCTGTTTGCGGCCCCTTGATTACCCGACCCTAACCCAGTCCCCAGCGGGGACAGGGCAACCTGATGTGTATTGAATGTGTAATGTGGTGAAACCGGGACTTACCACCTCAGGAACCGGGTTTAGCATTACACCCAATGTTGGGTGCAATACTCTGTGGCGACTGAAGCCTCAGGGGTGCCACACACCCATGGTGTCAAACGTAGTGGATGTTGCAGAATTAAATATTGCAAATAAACCCTTGTAGTGCACAGTACATTGCAGTGCCCGTACATTGTGCGCAGCTTGTGCTTCTGGAGATGCACACCCCATAAATTAAACTGCCTTTTCTCACTAGAATACTTGCAAATATGTGGATGTGAACTGTGGTTTCCAACCTAGAAAAATAGCCGGCTTACCATTTGTGGTGCCCTTGGAGTGTGTAGCCTCCCATCTGTGGTGTTTCGCCTGGACAAGGGTGGGAGGTCACCACACAGAGAAAGTGAGGTAGGTGAAGGAAGAAAGGGCAGAGATTTCCATAAAAAAATTACTTTTAGTCCTTTCGTAAAAAATTCCAAGGCACAGTAAATCGGCATCGTAGTTTAGCAGTCATAGACTACACGTTTCGGCACTTTTGGCATTCTCTGCCTTTTGGCTGGACTTTCTTTCTTCACCTACCTCATTAACTGTGGTTTAGACACATTGTGGGGCCCAATAGGGAGAGGTGTTTGGAGTTAAGAGCGTAGATTTTGCTGCATTTATTTTTGGGTGGGGGGTGTTTTTCCAGAGCCTTTGTGCTGCCAGTAACGTGGAAGCCGCCTAGCTTTCTAATAAACAGATGACGGGGCTGAGTGGGGACTTGTGTTCTGTTGGTGGTCTGAGTTGAATGCTATTGATGGCAATTTGTGTACAGAACATTTTGGATCAGGTCACATTTATCCTGTGCTCTATGCTGAGAACTTACATCACTGTTTCCATCTACATATCTGAAATACATGATTCAGATGTTAACCCCTGATGGATCCATTCACTATAATGAGACAGCAGAGTTACTCCAGACTCTGTTTAGCCTCTGTTTAGCAGTGTCTGTCTTTTCAAAGGTGAACAAAACTGTTGATGACTGCACTTTTGTTCATGTCTAAAAATATGACCACCGCCGACCCACACCAGATGTGAGCTCAAAGTGACCCCCTCTGCTTCATTATAGTGAATTTTCCTTTGGGAATTTTGTCTGGATCACATTTTTCAGAGATTTACACATAATCCCCAGTGTAAGCGCTCAGTGTAGAGCACAGGATAAACGTGAGCCGCTCCGTACTGTGATATTTGGGAGCAGAATGAACAAATCAACAGCAGTTAAATAATAGTCTTTATTTTTCCCCCCATTCATCTTGCGGTATAAGTGATTAGGCGGCTTTATTCCTCCCGTCAGTACGATTACAGTGAGGTTTTTTTTAAGGTTTGGCAACTTTCACACTAAAATCCTTTTTTTTTTCATCATCGAATTTTGAAGGATATAGATTTTTTTTTTTTGTGCCAACCAAGTCATGTGAGGGTTTATTATTTTACAAGATGAGTTGGAGCTTTTATTGGCACCATTTTGGACCACATATTTTTTTTTTTATTGTTTAGTCCCTATATGGGAAAGTAACTTTCATTACTCCGAGTGCTGGTACAATATACTGCAATGCATTGTCAGTTACAGAAGCCTCTTTGACTATACTGCTGGCATGGTCTAACAGGCTTGGCGCAGATGACTGGTTCAAAAAACAAATCTTTATTGGTGCTATTTTTTTTTATTTTTTTGTTCCTTAGCTTCTGGGGTTTATTTTTTATTATTTCTAAGATTTATTTTTTTAACTTTTTCTTACTTAGTCCCTACATGGGAAATTAACTTTTATTACTCTGAATACTGGTACAATATATTGCAATGCATTATACCGGTCAGTGACAGAAGCCTCTTAGACTATGCTGCTGGCATGCTCTAACAGGCTTGTTATAGATGGCTGATTCTGAAGTCATATTGATGACCTCGGGTTGCTAAGGCAATGATTGGGCCCCTTTGATCACGTTGATCACTGCTATGTACCGTTCCACCTCCCTGTGCCAACTATGGAAGAGAGGACGCTGCTCATTGTGGAAGTGGAGAGAGGTAAGAAGACTTTTTTTTATGTGTAGGGGTCATGATAGAGGGGATATTATTACAGGAAGGGATCAGGACAGGGGATGTTTTAATTGGAAGGGGTCAGGAAGGGTGGGGTTATTACAGGAAAGGGGCAAGACATGGGATATTATTACAGGAAGGGGGATTTTATTATAAGAAGACGTCAGGATGTGTGATACTATTACAAGGAGGGGTCAGGACGTGGGTTATTATTACAGGAAGGGATTATTTTTATAGGAAGAGGTCAGGACTTTGGATATTATTACAGGAAGGGGTCAGGACACGGAATATTATTACAGGCAGGGGGATATTATTATAGGAAGAGGTTAGGACATGGGATATTATTACAGGAAGGGGTCAAGATGGAGTGCACCATTACTGAAAGGGATCAGGGTAGGGGATGTTTTTATGGAAGGGGTCAGGATGGGGATATTATTATTGGAAGACTGATATTATTACAGGAAGGGGTTCAGGAGTCAGGACGTGGCATATTGTTACAGGAAGGGGTGAAGACGGAGGATGCTATTACAGGAAGGGGTCGGGATAGGGAATGTTTTTATTGGAAGTGGTCAGAATGGAGGATAGTTTTACAAGAAGGGGTACGAAAGGGGGATATTATTACAGGAAGGGGTCAGGAGGGGAGATCTTATTACAAGAAGGCATCAGGACGTGGGGCATTATTACAGGAAGGAGTTAGGTAGAGTGATATTATTATAGCAAGGGGTCAGGACATGGGATATTATTACAGGAAGGGGTCAGGATGTGGGATATTATATCAGGAAGGGGTCAGGATGTGGGATATTATTACAGGAAGGGGTCAGGATGTGGGATATTATTACAGGAAGGGGTCAGGAGGGGAGATCTTATTACAGGAAGGGATCAGGACGTGGGGCATTATTACAGGAAGGAGTTAGGTAGAGTGATATTATTACAGGAAGGGGTCAGGATGTGGGATATTATTACAGGAGGGGTCAGGATGTGGGATATTATTACAGGAAGGGGTCAGGATGTGGGATATTATTACAGGAAGGGGTCAGGATGTGGGATATTATTACAGGAAGTGGTCAACATGCAGGATGCTATTACCAGAAGGGATCAGGACAGGGGATGTTTTTATTGCAAGGGGTCAGGATGGGGGATATTATTACAGAAACGGTTCAGGATGGGAGATATTACAGTAAGGGGCAGGATGGGAGATGGTATTACAGGATGGGGTCAGAATGTGGGTCAATATTTCAGGAAGGGGGATAATATTATAGGAAGGGGTCAGGACAGGGGATGCTATTACAGAAAGGGGTCAGGACGGGGGATAATATTACGGTATCACACTAAGAACTCAAGAAGGAGGATAAACTGAACACACTATATATTATTGTAGGAAGGGGTCAGGATGTGGGACATTGTTACAGGAAGGAGTCAGGAAGAGGGAAATTATGTTCAATCTATTTTTATTGGAAGTTATCAGGATTACAAAAAAAAACCAACATAGAGTCATATAACAAGTTATGCAAAGAAAGCAATCTGCAGAGAGCAGCCTGCCGGTGTCCCGTACAAGCAGCATATCGATTCTTAGGCATTTTCAAAACCTTTGAAGCGTATGTAATGATGAACACAACAAGTTCGTGGATTTGCAGTACCAGAATTGAAATTCAGAGAATATAGGCAAAGAACGTATTCTTATTCAAAACTTCAAAAATTTAAAGATTATGCCGATGTTCAGACTGCTAGTATTAAGAAAAGCAAGCTCAGGAGTAGAAATGTCAAGTTTCAAATTTAGAAGCGGGGATCAAGCAAGCCTAGTAAGTTAATACTTTAGTATTCCCTCGCTCAATGGAAAAAACTTGCTGACCGGAGCCATTAAAGTTATGAATGAAACAACAAAAATATTTATAAAATAATATATACATATCTCTCATTATTCCAATATAAGATCAGGAGAGGAAGAGGGAAATTATTACAGGAAAGGGCCAGGAAGGGACATATTATTACCGGAAGGGGGCAGTAAGAATGATAGTATTACAGGAAAGGTCAGGACATGGAACATTATAACAGGATGGAATCATGAAGGGGGTATTATTACAGGAAGGGATAAGGTCAGGGAACCAAGGGCAATAATTAAGTTTTGCACCCCCACATCCTTACTCAAGCAGTTTGAGTAGTCATCATGTGACCGATCACTCATATGTGATTTGCACACTTAGTCACGTGTCGATGAGCAGCTCTTTCTAATTCGCTCAATATTCAGTGGAAAACTACACTCCTGCTTTACTGGCAGCAGCAGGAAGAAAAGCTAGATGTCATGTGAGCATAAGTATAAAAATCACACATGAGTGACCATGTGATGACTGCTGCAAACAGCAAGCAGAGCTGAATCCTGACAGTGAGTATATTTCACGCTGTTAGGGTTGGGCATGCTTTAGTGCTTAAAGGGATGGTCCAAAGGCAAAGTTATTTTTAATCTACATTCATATCTATTTAGCACCATAATCTAAACTATTTTCTAATATACATGCATAAAAAAATCCCCCCTCTTTCACTCACTATACAATCTAACTGCTACACAATTTTTTTTTTTTATCCCTACCTCCTTTTTGATGACGCTTTATTTGAGAACCTCAGTGCATCCTGGGAGACACAAACTAAGCGTCATAAGAAGGCAGAGACTGTGATCACTGTGCAGCTGTAGAGTGTGACGGAGGGAAGTTGTGAATACTGTATTGACTCCAGATGCCCCAGTACACTATATGGGCTGGCTGGGTGTGTGGACATGGGTTGTGTAGGATGTGAACCCGTGCCGGCAGCATACTGCCGCTGATGTTGGTTGGACAGGACCGGACGACAACAGTCCTTTACAAGCAACAGTACTTTACTGAATGGTCCGTTATCAGCAACAACTTTCCACATCAGATAGTGGACACATATCTTCCAGGAAGTTTCAATTGTACAAGGCATGTTCAGACACCGTCTCAGTTCCCAATCGGTTGGTTGAAGTCTTTACTGTTGAGTCCCAGCCCAATGCTACAGTACAGTTTGCAACGGTGACCCCTTCTCTTTCAGCGGTTCCATGTCCAGTCTCTATAAGGGTCCCTAGTATGACCAGAATATAGCCTTGCACACCTGGACACTTGGGGGGAAAGCTGCTTGGGTAGTCGACACTACAATCACACACCAATAAAGATAACCCATTATCTTGGTGGTTAAGGGGCCTGGCCACTAAAGTCCTGCACCAGTAGGACCTTGACCGTTATGGAGTCTGGCCACTAGAGTCCTGTCCTCTGGCTCCTAATGTTTGGTGCCATTTTAAGGATTGGTCTCTCCTTTGTTTTCACTCCATGTATCAGTGAACACCTCTCAGGGTTCATATTATCTCGTCTCCAGTCTCCTTTCTATTCAGAAGGATCTAGATAAGCTGGAACAATGGGCAGCGCATAATAGAATAGTATTTAAGAGAGAGAAATGCAAAATACTACATTTGGGCAAGAATGGAAGAAGAATAGAATGGGAAGAATAGAACTAAGCAACAGAACTTGTGAAAAGACTTGGTTATAATAATAGATCACAGACTGCACAGGAGTTAGCAGGGTGATGCAGCAGCAAAAAAGGCAAACACAATTCTGGGATGTGTGAAGCGAAGCATGGAGTCCAGATCATGTGAAGTAATTACCCCCTCTACTTCTTTGTGGTTAGACCTCATCTGGAATACTGGATCCAGTTCTGGGCAGCTCATCTTAAAAAAAAAGACAGAAAAACTGGAGCAAGTTCAGACACGATGACCCTGGAGATCCCTTCCAATTCCAACATTCTGTGATTCTTTCCTTTGCTGTCACAAGCCCCCTCCCCCGTATGGGACCTCACAACCTACAGACCATCCATTCGTTACTTTCACTCACTAGATCTTCACCCATCCTCAACTCAACTGACTCTTCTAGAATGAACTGTCTCTCACCCTCTCAACTGACCCCTCCCATTGTGGGCTAGTCCCAACACTTAACTATTGCTTATTTTATAGCCTGGTTACTTCCTACACAAGCTGTGCCATACATTATCACATATAATACTATACATTACTTTACCTTACATTATACATGACACCGGAAGACATTATTAGACTCTACATCACAATTCACATTACGCAAAATTTACAAAAGATGCAAGATGTTATTTACATGACAGTACATGACAACACAATGACGCGATTGGTGTCTTCAGGGTTAGGAACGCGACCACAGCAGTCCACCATTCTTACATAGCTCCTGCCCCCTCTCTGAAACAAAGCGTCATCAGTGGCCTTCATTTCAGGGGCTGCTCCGTCCCTGCTCTGCCCGGCTTTGTCCCTGCTCTGTCCCTAATCTGTCCTTGCTCTGCCTTTGCTGTGTTCTTATTCTGTCCTTGCTCTGTCCCTAAGCTGTCCCTGCTCTATCCCTAATATGTCCTTGCTCTGTCTTTGCTGTGTCCCTATACTGTCCCTGCTCTGTCCTTGCTCTGTCCCTGCTCTGTCCTTGCTCCGTTCCTAATCTGTCCCTCCTTTATCCATAATATGTCCTTGCTCTGTCTTTGCTGTGTCCCTATACTGTCCCTGCTCTGTCGCTGCTCTGTCCCTGCTCTGTCCCTGCTCTGTCCCTGCTCCGTCCCTGCTCCGTCCTTGCTGTGTCCCTGCTCTGTCCCTGCTCTGTCCCTGCTCTGTCCCTGCTCTGTCCCTGCTCTGTCGCTGCTCTGTCCCTGCTCTGTCCCTGCTCTGTCGCTGCTCTGTCCCTGCTCTGCCCCTCCTCCGTCCCTGTACTCTGTGCACAATGACAGTGCACTCTCTTTTGTCATCTCATATCAGCAGTAACGAGCCAGGCACAGCGCAGAGCGCTCTGTCAGAGCAGTGTCAGGGTACCCTGAGTGCAGAGGTCAGCGCCGCCTCCTCAAGTGCCGTCACCGGTCTCTGCACACCGCGTCTTCTTCATAGGAGGTTTACAGTATTTGGAAAAATGGAGAATAAATAAAATATAAGTTCCTATCACTCATCTTTCCCAAACTGTAAATAAATTATAAAAAATGAACATTTTTACCAATGTCTCATGTCTGAGTGTAGACTAATGCACCGCCCCTGCAGCAGTCTGACTGCTCGGATCCGGGGTTGCTGTGGCTCGAGGGTCTCCGGACTCGGGGGCTTACAGCCACTCGAAAATAAAAGGGGGACTATTTACAGGGGTTTAGTGTTCATGACGCCACCTGTGGTTTGCGGTAAGGGGAGTACCGCCGCTGCTGATGGAAGTACCCGGGGGAGATGGAGCGGGGGCAGCCATATGACGTTCCCTCCATGGGTAGGGGAGACCCCGCGACTCAGGATGGTGGAGGTGTAGGGGAGCGTGGTGCAGGGATGGAGCAGTGTACTCACTCAGGCCGTGTGGATGTTGGTGCGACCATTAAGCAGACTCTGACACAGGAGTAAACCAAGTCTCTGGGTGCCGCTGCCACTCGGGGGAGCTCGTCCGGGAATCTGCTCCCGTTGGTATTGCTGATGGTTCTGGACCTGCCTCCATGCACTATGTTTAGACGTTTCTGAGTGACCCCTCAGCCTGGAGCTTCCGGGGTCTCGCTCCCTACAGTTAGTTAGAGGAGCTGTGCTCTCGATGGCTGACACTTGGGATTTCAGTTGGCCGCATAAGCTGGAAAGCCCTATCCCCCTCGTTGTGTTGGTGCCTTCGATCTCTGAGCTCTTGGGGAAAGTTCATAAAGAGACTATCCTCCACAGGTTAATTATCAGCCTGTGTGAAGCTACTCCCTGATCTAGGGTCCAGTACCCCGCCGTGCTCGGTACCGGTCCGGTTACTGGATTTTCCGGTGCCGACCGTTCTCTAAAACTAAGTCTGGACACCCTTCTCCAATACCCTGCGACCGGGTCTTCGACTCCTCCGGTTCCAGACCACCGTCTGTGACCTAACCAAAGTCTCCAATGGATCTACAACTCCCAGCTCCTCACTCTCTGAGGGCTACTACACGACTCACTATCGCCCTCCCACCAGTCTGCCTGACACCTAGGCGGTGGGCCCTTCTCCAGCTAGACCACCCACTGGTGTGCCTGACAGGGTGTGGTGTAGTTAGGATTTGAATGCTGATGGAGCAATACCAAAGGTTAGGATCCCAGAACCATGGGGGGTGAGTTCTGCACCATAAGAGAAAGGAGAGTGCAGTTCCCTGTGACACCCTGACTAGTCCAGGGGCGTCACAGTAACATAGGGCTCAGGCACAACGTAAAAATAAGGCAGTCATAGCCTAGGAACGTGAGAAGGAAAAAGTGAAGGTGAAGAGGGTCCCGCTGGGATAAAAGACCCTCATAAATCAGGAGCCGGCCCCGATCTGTGCTGAGGATATGTCCATATATCACCGGTATGGAGAAGTCTCTTTTGCTTTGGCGACAGTTCTGTAGTCTGCCACTAGATGGCGCTGCCGCCTCTATATCCAGGATCTGGCTGCAGACAAGTGGCCACTTCTGATTGTCGGCAGCCACTTGTGGCTACAGGATTGTCAGCAGCGAGGTCATACATGAATGAGGGTCATAGAGTTAGAACATATAATATAGAGTGGAAATGTGGGAGAATATACAGGGAGAGCAGCTTTGGGTCAGGTGGAGTGTTACTCAGTGCTGCACAACTTTTCGTAGTTCATACAAAGTTCACGTCCTCCGATCGATGGCTCCTGGTGATCGGCAGCGGAACCGGACGATCAATCAGCCATCATGTGTATTACTGGAGTGTGATCCATTAGAACGAGCTCAAAGTAACACTCATTATTGTCATTATCATGGTTGTATCTACTAAGCCTGAGACCACAATGACCGGGGTGCAGCAGCTCCCCCAAATCAAGGATCCCAGCAGGGACTGGGGTGCAGCAGCTCCCCCAAATCAAGGATCCCAGCAGGGACTGGGGTGCAGCAGCTCCCCCAAATCAATGATCCCAGCAGGGACTGGGGTGCAGCAGCTCCCCCAAATCAAGGATCCCAGCAGGGACTGGGGTGCAGCAGCTCCCCCAAATAAAAAATAAAGGATCCCAGCAGGGACTGTGGTGCAGCAGCTCCCCCAAATCAAGGATCCCAGCAGGGACTGGGGGTGCAGCTGCTCCCCCAAATCAAGGATCCCAGCAGGGACTGGGGGTGCAGCAGCTCCCCCAAATAAAAAATAAAGGATCCCAGCAGGGACTGGGGTGCAGCAACTCCTCCAAATCAAGTATCCCAACAGGGACTGGGGTGCAGCAGCTCCCCCAAATAAAGGATCCCAACAGGGACTGGGGTGCAGCAGCTCCCCCAAATCAAGGATCCCAGCAGGGACTGGGGTGCAGCAGCTCCCCCAAATCAAGGATCCCAGCAGGGACTGGGGTGCAGCAGCTCCCCCAAATAAAGGATCCCAACAGGGACTGGGGTGCAGCAACTCCTACAAATAAAGGATCCCAACAGGGACTGGGGTGCAGCAGCTCCCTCAAATCAAGGATCCCAACAGGGACTGGGGTGCAGCAGCTCCCCCAAATCAAGGATCCCAACAGGGACTGGGGTGCAGCAGCTCCCCCAAATAAAGGATCCCAATAGGGACTGGGGTGCAGCAACTCCCCCAAATCAAGGATCCCAGCAGGGACAGGGGTGCAGCAACTCCTCCAAATAAAGGATCCCAACAGGGATTGGGGGTGCAGCAGCTCCCCCAAATCAAGGATCCCAGCAGGGACTGGGGTGCAGCAGCTCCCCCAAATCAATGATCCACGCAGGGACTGGGGTGCAGCAGTTCCCCCAACTCAAGGATCCCAGCAGGGACTGAGGTGCAGCAGCTCCCCCAAATCAAGGATCCCAGCAGGGAGATTTATCAATGGTGCCTCAGTGTAGGGGCCTCAGCGCCTCCTGACCGTCCTGGACCCCCCCAGTCTGGTAGACCCCAGTACACACAGGAATTGGGGCAGGCTCCGGTATTTGCGGAGCGTGCACAGACTGGCCGGGCTCTGACACTCATTAGCGCCTGCAGACAGACGCTGGATCTATGGTCGTGATTCACTAGACACTTCTGGAAGGAGGATCTGTCTGCACAGTCACTGCCTGATGAGGTCTGAAGCCCAAAATACAATCTGACAGCAGCAGCAGCAGGAGGAGGAGGACCTGTGTGTGCGAGGAGTGTGCTGCCACAACGTGAGACGGAGGGAGGTGCGGACAGGTGCCTGCAGAAAGTCCACCAACCAACACATGGCCTTACAATAGCCAAATAATACTACCACATGGTCCTCATATAATACTGCCCTAGATGGCCCAAATACCACTACCACATGTCCTCATATAATACTGCCCTACATGGCCTAAATACCACTACCACATGGTTCTCATATAATACCGCCCTATATAGCACAAAACTACTACGACATAGCCCTCATATAATACCGCCCTAGATAGCTCAAATAACACTACCACATGGTCCTCATATAATACCGCCCTAGACAGAACAAATAACACTACCACACGGTCCTCATATAATACTGCCCTACATAGCCCAATTACTACTACCACATGGTCTTCATATAATACTGCCCTATATAGCCCAAATACTACTACCACATGGTTCTCCAATAATACTGCCCTACACATTCTGAATAACATTAACAAATTGTCTTCCAATAGCACTGCCCTATACAGCCCACATAACACTACCATGTGATCCTTTAATAACACTGTACAAATAACAGTGCTACATAGTTTCTGAATAACACTGTCCTACATAACACAAATACCATACATACATACATATACACATAATGGCCCAACTATAACTACCAAATTGTCTAAAAAAAATAATATCACACACAGTTCAAATAGCACTGCCACATGGTCATACAAAAATACTGCCCTACACAACCTAAGTATCATTACCACATTGTCCTGTGATACAATGCACAAATTATACTACCACAAGGTCTTCCCATAAAACTGCCCTACATAGCCCAAATAACATTACCAGGTGGTCTTACAATAATACTGCCTAAACAACAGTGCCACATGGTGTTCAATAACCTGCCTCATACAGCCCAACTAGCAGTATCACATTCGTCTAATAACCCCTCCACGTGGCACTACAATTATACCTCTATGCTCTCATTGTGCCTCATGGTCTTAGAATAAGACTGACCTACCTTCCTTTGTCAACAGCCTACAACAACTGTCCCACCATGGCAGTACCCATAAAAGTTACCTTATATTAACCTTTCATGCTTATCGTGGTGGGTCATTACCCAACAATCCTCACTTTGCTGTGATCACGTGGAATCAGTGAACAGATAACTTTTTTCTATTAGATTACTCATGGCTGTGAAGATGGGACATAGTTATATTTAGTGTATTGCTGAGGCTTTCTTAAAGTCAGTGAAGTTTAGCCTACTAACTGCAGAACTGAGCACATGACTTTTGACAATTCCACGCAAACAATCAAAAGACTATATCCCGATGCAATATGCAGCTTCCTTTCTCGGGGTTACTGTAGAGTCCATAGCGGTTCCCTAGAAATGCTATTTGTTGAAAATTAATATACAGTGCCGCTGAGGCTTTCCTGCTCTGGGGTACCTGTCATGTTAATAAAAGTGCATATAAACCATATCTACTGCATTCTAATGTTTTATCCAGCAAAAACTTTTCTGTTCTGGGGTTACTAAAGAGTTCATTGGGTTTGGTAAAAATACTATATATTTTGTAATCAAGTCTCTATGTAGTCCATAGCATTTTCTAGAAATGCTAATTACTGTATCCCAATGCACAATGCAGCTGAGGCTTTCCTTCTTTGGGGTTGCTGCAGAGTCCATAGCGGTTCCCTAGAAATGCCATTTGTTGAATATTAATACTCTTTCCTGCTCTGGGGTACCTGCCATATTATTAAAAGTCTATAGAAACCATGTCTACTGCATCCTAATGTATTATACAGTTAGTGTTTCTGCTCTGGGGTTATGGTAATGTTCATACACTTTTTTAGAAAACAGAAAAAGTGGTGTTGAATTTATAAAGAAAAAAATATGAATCCTTTATCCTTCATTAAAATTCCATATGCATGTCAGGGAAAAGCAGCAACAAATTACTTATTTCACCTGTTATATGATCTTAGACATATCAATGTGATATCACTAAGACCGTTTAATGGTCGAAACACTTTATTTGTTGCCGCTTTTCCCTGACATGCATATAGAATGTTAATGAAGATTAAATAAAGGATTCATAATTTTTTTTTATATAAATCCAGCAGCGTTTTCTATTTTCATATTCACCTGCAGAATCTGAAATCGGTCGTCTGCGGATTTCAAAGACTGCTCAGCCCATATATTGAACTTGTATTGGTGAGCATATTTCTTTTATTTTCCTATAAACGCTATACACTGCATTCTAATGCACTATGCGGTTGAAGATTTCATTTGGCCATGAATGTTTCTTATAAACACTGTTCATTGTATCCTAATACACTATGCAGCTAATGTTCTACTGTTCCAAGGTTTCTGCCATAAAACACAATTCACAGCCTTTCAATATACTATAAAACTGAAGCTTTCCTTCTTTGGGGTACCTGTCGAGTCCATGGCGGTTCCCTAAAAGTAATGCTATCTTTCTCAATACAATGCCCTATACAGCTTAAGCATTCATGTTCCTGGTAATTCCCTAGTAAAGTACTTATTAATTGACAGAAAATCAAGTCCAAATTGTTAACAAGACTCATCTGAAGTAGGCCATTGCCCAGGAGTTGGTGTCTAATGAAGTGGTGTCCTGGCTGATATCCGGTTGTGGAAATTCCCCTGCCGCAGCATAGCTAAAGCCTGAACTCCCGGGATGGATTATGTGGAATCCCGCATATGTCTCCTACTCTGTGCTACATTCCTGCTTACAAGTGACCTTTGGGGACAGTGATGTTGTGCGACAGCTGCTTTGCTCTCAAACTAATGTCTTAGCCTCGCCTAAGTATTGTACCCAGTCTTCACTGCTGGTGAGGAATGCCGCCATCAATACTGTTCTGTTTCCTCGGTCCTGTTAACTTCCAGTAAAAGATATTGTGTATAATAATTTTCCACCATGACATCCCAAAATCCAATACATTGAGTGGACTTCTTCAACAGCTGTCAAGTTCTTTTTAGCTGTTCTTTAATTATATCTACTTCTGGGAAAGCTGAGTCCCAGTCAATACTTCTATAATTATAGCCGCCACAAGGGTCATCACCCAGCTTTCCTAGACTCCAAATTTAAATAGTTATTACGGTTATGGTTGAATTGGCAACATCAGTAATCAGTGGCCAATGAATGGGAGTTCTGAGAATCACCAGTTATGTGAAGACATCCATGATTCTTCTTTTGATTAGCGCGATGTTACATTTGCATCATACCGCAACAATGACATTGCAACTGGATGAAATATCAAAAAAAGAACCATGGAAGCCAGCAAGTAACAGGTGATTCTCCCATACAGTAGCTACAAGTTACTGACATTGACCGATGGACTGGGTCCTATGAGTCCTTTCGTACCTACCATTAGTTATATAGTGATACACCCCTGCTCCGTTAATATTATAGTAAACATGTACCAAAATGCTTTGCTTAACTTTTGTTGGAGGGATCCTACTACAAATATTTTCTCTAGTCACATTCAAAGCTGCATTTATAAAGATTCAAATTACCACATTGCAAAATATTGTGGTAAGTTACTCACCAGAGGGAGGATGAAATGAGATTCTGCAGCTGCCGTATGTGGCCGGGAATCATGTTTGGCTTGTGATCTGGACAATATAAACTTCCCTGCTCTGGAGTTACTGCACAATTAGAAATGCTAATCACTTATTCCAGTTCCTTAAAACAATTCTGTTCATTGCAATCTAATGCACTGTACTGGTGATGTTTTACTGCTTCTGGAGCTGCTGCCGTGTCCATGACGGTTCCCTAGGAACATGTTTCATATGTTGCAAAAATGAAGTATTATTGACTCAATTCCTCTGTTAATATAAAATTACAGGGAAATTGATGTCCTATGGCTAGGTAGAAGTGCATTATGGAAGGTTACACACTAGCGATAAAATTGGTATACCAGAGGCAAACACATCATAGAAAGAAAAAGAGGCCATACATTTTTTTTAATTCTTTATGTGAAATTTTAGAAAGGATACAATATAAAAAGAAGAAAAACATTGGTTTTGTTTAAAGAAGCACTCCCATATTTTTTTTTTTTATTCCCTAAAGCAGTGTAAATACACTGTCGAGGAAAAGGACAACAATGTTTTGATCTTTTGACTTTAAGGCTCCATATCTCACCATCCACCGCAGCTTTGAGCGTGAGACGACCTTTATTTTATAGACAATCGTTTATGTATGAGACAATATGATTGTCTATAAAATGAAGGTCGTGTCACACTCAACACTGTAGTGGATGGCGAGATATGGAGCCTGAAGGTCAAAAGTGCAAAACATTGTTACCCTTTTGCTCATCAGTGTATGTATGTAATGTAGGTGCAATAATCTCGTAGCTGATTGACACCTTCTCCAGTTTCCAAGCCGCTCCGGTTCTCCTTTCAATCGCGATTGCAAATCCGACTTGCCGGATCACATAGTGGTTTATGTGTGAGCTGGAAGTTCTTGTCACAATGTCACCATTGCACCACATTACATTAGTGGAAACATTTTTTTGTAGGAGTGCTCCTTTAAGCTAATGAATAAACAGTGTCAAAATATGATCCTTAAAATATCCAGAGAAGGAATAATTGAGGGTACACGGTAATGCCAGGTTTTGAGATCATTTTCGTGGGTCCTTCTCAAAGAAGCTGTGAGATCCTCCATCTACAACACTTCCTGCAACTTAGCTGTCTCTCAAGCTAGGGGGAACTATGCTATCCCTAATCTCAGGGATACTCCTTAATGTAGAAATGCTTGATTCTCCTTCCTCGCCCTACTCCTGACCAGTCCTGATGTGATTCCCCTCTCAGGAAGGACAGAACAGGAGTGTGATGAAAACCACAGATAAAGACAGAAAAGGGAAAACTAAAACTCTGCCACACAGTGTGCACACAAAGATAAAGACAATAAGAGATTCAGGAGGAAAAATAAAAGCAAGAAGGAAGCTACAAAACAACATGGTTAAACTCCACAACTGCCACAACAAAAAGCACAACTTTCACCAGTAAGTCTTGGACATTACATCTCACAAACCAATATAGGATAAACTATAGCTGGCATGGGTGGAAGGTTTCAACCAGAATAAATAGGAAGGGAGCAGATGTGATAGGCCTCCTCACAACATGTGATCAATGGAGCAAGTAGACTGCATTTTGTGTTGGAGAGGATTTACTTTTATTTGACGCTGAATAGGTTAAGGACTCTTTCCTATTTGGCCTTAATTACAGCTGCAAAATGTTGTCATCACGCCCTCCTGCTATATTTACCTAATCCTGGTTTTACTCCATGCCGGTGATAGAATCTCTATACTGACCACTTTTTAGGAGCCTATCTCTGGAGTAGCTGAGGTGTCATTTCAGTTGCAGCTGTGAAGTTCCTGCTGAAGAAACCTATGAGTGTTATTATATGTGAGTTTCCCCACCCTGTTTGTCTTACTTTCCTGGTGTTGTTTTATTCTATTAGTGAGATTAGTGTCTCGCTGAGCTACTCACTAGTCGGTGTAAAGCGGGCTTTACACACTGCGATCTTGCTAGCGAGATCGCAAGCGATCGTACCCGCCCCCGTCGGTTGTGCGACACGGGCAAATCGCTACCCGTGCCGCACAACCTCGCTTAACCCCGTCACACGCACTTACCTGCCCTGCGACATCGCTCTGGCCGGCGAACCGCCTCCTTTCTAAGGGGGCGGTTCGTGCGGCGTCACAGCGACGTCACATGGCAGGCATCCAATAGAAGCGGAGGGGTGGAGATGAGTAGGACGTAACATCCCGCCCACCTCCTTCCTTCCGCATTGCCGGTGGAGGCAGGTAAGGAGATGTCCGTCGCTCCTGCGGTGTCACATATAGCGATGTGTGCTGCCGCAGGAACGAGGAACAACATCGCTAATAAGCAGAAAACGATTTTTTGTTTCAGGACGACCTCTCCGCGGCAAACGATTTTGACCGCTTTTGCGTTTAAGGTCGCTCATAAGTGTCACACACTGCGATATCGTTAATGACGCCGGATGTGCGTCACAAACACCATGACCCCGATGATAATTCATTAACGATATCGTAGCGTGTAAAGCCCGCTTAAGTTCAATATCAGTGAGGGCTTAGGCGTGTGACGGCACACGGGGGAAGGACCCATGTAGTGACAGTAGGGAGCTCAGAGATCAGTCACAGATGAGAGGTGGTGACCCCTCTACCCTCTCCCTATCACCAGGGCCTTCCTCTACATTTACCTTATTTTCCCTCGATATGTTGCACAGACGGACGTTCCAGCACCCTGGTGTGAGAGCCACACACAAGGACAAATGATATTTCTTGAAGTAAACCATAAGGCAAAAGTAGAAGCCTCTTCGGAGTTTCTGGAAGCTTAATGTGACTTATAATCAGTATAATATACGCTTCCCTTCTCTAGGGTTACTGTAGGTTCTCCATACTTTCTATTTACTTCATAGACAAATCACTAAGCAGCTACAATTTATCTTTGTGATTTCAGCCATGTTCATTCAGGTTTCCTAAAAAATAAAGCTGCATGTAGTGGGGTTGCTGCCGTGCCCATGGTGGTCCCACTAACAAATTATTTCATATGTTGTTATAACCAATTTTCGTGAACCCAATTCAATATTACCAGAAAAAAAATGTCAATAAATACCTGTATTTAGAAAGAATCATATTTCCTATGACCTTATATTCTGCGTCTTTTGCTTCTGTGACATTCCCAAAATACTGTAGGATGATGGGATTTTGTATCCGCGCCATTTTAAATATGGAAACTCTGGCTGCAAAACTGGATATAGAAAATTCTGTCATTATGAGTATTGTGGGCAGGAACTCATTATATTGGACCTCCTCTGCATTTATCATTATTTGTCAACTCACAAACTGTGGCACTGAATGTAGAGGGCATTTTGTATCTATCTGGAAAGAACTATAAATCATGGCACAGTATATGGGGAATTCTACTGTATATGGGCATGCTCTCTAGCTTGGGCATTGTATATAGGCATGCTCTTTAGCTGGGGTACTGTATGCATGCTCGCTAGCTGGAGCACTGTATATATGCATGCTCTCTAGCTGGGGCACTGTATATAGGCATGCTCTCTAGCTGGAGCACTGTATATATACATACTTTCTAGCTGGGGCACTGTATATATGCATGCTCTCTAGCTGGGGCACTGTACATATACATACTTTCTAGCTGGAGCACTGTATATAGGCATGCTCTCTAGCTGGGGCACTGTACATATACATACTTTCTAGCTGGAGCACTGTATATAGGCATGCTCTCTAGCTGGGACACTGTACATATACATACTTTCTAGCTGGAGCACTGTATATAGGCATGCTCTCTAGCTGGAGCACTGTATATAGGCATGCTCTCTAGCTGGGGCACTGTACATATACATACTTTCTAGCTGGAGCACTGTATATAGGCATGCTCTCTAGCTGGAGCACTGTATATATGCATGCACTTTATTGATGTAAATATTGTACAGTGATGAGCATTTCTGGGTTTTTGATTTTTGTTTCACCCCTACTGATGTCAACGCATGCTGGGAGTTATAGTTCTTCACCAGCTGTAGAGCCACAGATGTAGATGTAGTCAGATGTCACCATATGTGCAGGAAGTGACATCACGGCGCACACCCATCCTAGGAGCAGGCGGCTCCTGTGTATAGATCAGTGGAATGAATCATGTTTTGTCTCCAGCTTTGTCTGGTGATGCAGCCGCTGATGTGGCAGAATCGATGATGAAACAGCCTAACGTGCCAAATGTGAACAGCGTGCAACTCCCAACAATGACGAGGGCCTGTAATATACAGGGGGGACTAAACTGAGATCCAGGGATGGATCCCAAATAGGAGAGAAGTAAGAGCAATAGAGGAGAGGGGGGTCCCTACTGAGGACAACACATCCTCTATACCAGAGATATTAAGGGGCGCATCAACGAGTGCAGTAATGAATGCAGTAGGGGTGCAGCAAAGGGTGCAGTAATGGGTGCAGCAAGGGGTGCAGTAATGGGTGCAGCAAGGGGTGCAGTAATGGGTGCAGCAAGGGGTGCAGTAATGGGTGCAGCAAGGGGTGCAGCAAGGGGGGCAACAAGGGGGGCAACAAGGGGGGCAGAAAAGGAATGCAGCAAGGGGTGCAGCAAGGGATGCAGCAAGGGGTGCAGCAAGAGGGGCAACAAGGGGTGCAGCAATAGATGCAGCAATAGGTGCAGTAAGGGATGCAGCAAGAGGTGCAGCAAGGGGTGCAGTAATGGGTGCATCAACGGGTGCAGTAATGGATGCATTAAGGGGTGCAGCAATGGGTGCAGCAAGTGGTGCAGTAATGGGTGCAGCAAGGGGTGCTGCAAGGGTTGCTGCAAGAGGTGCAGCAAGGGGTGCAGCAAGGGGGGCAACAAGGGGTGCAGGATTGTGACCAGATTCTACTTTGCACCGTGTAATAGGGTATGAAAATAGTCATTGACCAGGTCTATATATTATTATTGTTCCCATTCATTCCATAGGACGGTGCTCAGCTCTGAAAACACAAACTTTATAAGATGCACATGGAATGAAAACTGTCACCCGTCTGTTCCGGAAATGAATACAATTCCTGAAATACCTGAGATATTACAATGTAACGAAACCTGTCCTGCGTGTTCACAGGACGCCGCCTGCACCCCTCCCCTCTCTCGCTTATGTATCTATGGACTCACAGCACTTACAGGGCTATTCCCACAATACTATCATGATTAACCAAAACTGGATAATAAAAAATCCATATTAAATTGAACAAAGAGTGACATACGGTACTTGATAAAGTTCCAAAAACAGATATAATCCTATAAATAACTCATCAAGATCATGAAGAAAATAAATAACCAAAAAATGATTTAATACATAGAATTTTACTGTTCACAAAACACAAAAGGAGAAGAAAAATATATAAACAAGCATGACATAGTGCAGAAAAAAATAACAAAAAATGATCATTTCATCCACAAAAGGAAGGAGGAGGGGGAGGGGAGGACGAGTATCACATGAATAGGAAGATAATAAATAGAATCAGGGCCGGGGATCATTATCTCAGGGAAATCTTATTCTATACAATCACGTCCTTTTCAGTTCCTTATTTCTCTTCTTCCACCCGAGAAGATTTCAGTTTATTTTTCTATTGATCTGTGCAAATTATGGGCGACATTAAAGGTGGAGAAAGTTCTGAAATGTTTCTTCTTCTTGGTGGAATTTTTTTCAAATGAGTAAAATCTTGGCACTTAAACAGGGGTGTGAAGACTTTATACATCACTGTGCATTACATTAATTAGGCTATGTTAACATAGGGAGTTTTTAGTGCGTTTTTTTTTCCCCCATTGCTTTTATGCTTTTATTTTCAGAACTGATCCGGAGTATTATACTCCAGAGCTGCACTCACTATTCTGCTGGTGCAGTCACTGTGTACATACATTACTGATCCTGAGTGACCTCCTGCATTATACTTCAGAGCTGCACTCACTATTCTGCTGGTGCAGTCACTGTCTACATACATTACATTACTGATCCTGAGTTACATCCTGTATTATCCTCCAGAGCTGTACTCACTATTCTGCTGGTGCAGTCACTGTGTACATACATTACATTACTGATCCTCAGTTACCTCCTGTATTATACTCCAGAGCTGCACTCACTATTCTGCTGGTGCAGTCACTGTGTACATAACTTGTTTTCTATATTTCATCCAATATGAAGTGTAAAGTAATAGTGTTTTCATTAGTGGATGATTCGGTCACAGGCACAATGGTGGGGGAGGGATTATAATTGGGAACATAAGCAGAAACTGAGAACACTCAGCTCTAGTAATTACACAGCACAGCAGGTAAGATAATATGTGGCTGCCAGATACTGTTACTGTGTATCCTGGGGAGTAGCACAATAATGGAGCCTGCAAAATAGTAACTTAATACACATCTATCAATGTAATACATCCCACCAATATGTGATTATTATATGTACAGCCGGTATAACCTGGACATCTCCTGTATATCTAATATATAAAGCTGAATGTGTGCATGTATGCATGTATATCCGGGATTGGCATCTGCACTGTCGCAGCTACAGCCACAAAATTTTGCACACTCACACTTCTGGACCCCGAGAGCGTCATAGGCTATGTTTTGAGGGGAAATTTTAACCCCGCGCTTTACAGTTATTCACCAAAAAACCTGCCTTCATTAAAGCGAATGGAGCTGGGAGCCACAGTGCAGCCAGAACTTCAGAAGAATGCACGGCCACGCCCTTAAATGGAATGTTGGCATGTCACAATGGAGCCAGGGAAAGAGACAGACACAGACAGGGAAAGAGGCAAACACAGACAGGATAAGAAACAGACATAGACAGGGTAAGAGACAGACACAAAGAGACAGACTGACAGGGAAAGAGACAGACAGGGAAAGAAAGGGAAAGAGAGAGACAGGTTAAGAGACAGATTAAGAGTTAGACACAGACAGGTAAAGAGACAGACACAGACAAAGACAAAGAGACAGACACAGGGAAAGAGACAGAGGGAAAGAGACAGACAGGGAAAGAGAAGGAAAGAGACAGACAGGGAAAGAGACAGACAAGGAAAGTGACAGAGAGATAGACAGACGGAGAAAGAGATAGAGACAGTCAGGGAAAGAGACAGACAGACAAAGGGATAGAGAGAGAGACAGAGATATATACAGAGGGGGAGACAGACATTATAATTACATTTCTATCTATTTGTTTTGTGGTTTTTTTGTGTGTAGAATACATTTTTGTTAATACATTCTCTTTTGCTAACAGCAGTTATTAACCCGGGTAGTACAGCTAGTCTAATATATAAAGCTGAGTGTGTGTGTGTGTGTGTGTGTGTGTCCGGGATTGGCATCTGCACCGTCGCAGCTACAGCCACAAAATTTTGCACACTCACACTTCTGGACCCCGAGAGCGTCATAGGCTATGTTTTGAGGGGAAATTTTAACCCCGCGCTTTACAGTTATTCACCAAAAAACCTGCCTTCATTAAAGCGAATGGAGCTGGGAGCCACAGTGCAGCCAGAACTTCAGAAGAATGCATTATATGGAATGTTGGCGTGTCACAATGCAGCCAGGGAAAGAGACAGACACAGACAGGGAAAGAGGCAAACACAGACAGGGTAAGAAACAGACATAGACAGGGTAAGAGACAGACACAAAGAGACAGACTGACAGGGAAAGAGACAGACAGGGAAAGAAAGGGAAAGAGAGAGACAGGGAAAGAGACAGACAGTGAAAGAGAGGGAAAGAGACAGACAGGGAAAGAGAGGGAAAGAGACAGACAGGGAAAGAGACAGACAGGGAAAGTGACAGAGATAGACAGACAGGGAAAGAGATAGACAGACAGGGAAAGAGATTGAGACAGACGGAGAAAGAGACAGAGACAGACAGGGAAAGACAGACAGACAAAGAGATAGAGAGAGAGACAGAGAGATATATACAGGGGGAGACAGACAGAGAATGGGAGAGAAACAGAGAGACAGTTACTATCCCGGGCGTTAATACATTCTATTTATACATTCTATCCCGGGAATGTTAATACATTCTATTTTGTTAACAACAGTTTTTAACCCGGGCGAAGCCGGGTAGTACAGCTAGTATAAATATATATGTACAGCTGCTATAACCTGGGCATCTCCTGTATATAATTATATATGTACAGCCGGTATAACCTGGGCATCTCCTGTATATACTTATATATGTACAGCTGGTATAACCTGGGTATCTCCTGTATATAATTATATATGTACAGCTGGTATAACCTGGGCATCTCCTGTATATAATTATATATGTACAGCCGCTATAACCTGAGCATCTCCTGTATATAAATGATATATGTACAGCCGGTAAAACCTGGGCATCTCCTGTATATAATTATATATGTACAGCCGCTATAACCTGGGCATCTCCTGTATATAATTATATATCTGCAGCCGCTATAACCTGGGCATCTCCTGTATATAATTATATATGTGTAGCCGGTATAACCTGGGCATCTCCTGTATATAATTATATATGTACAGCCGGTATAACCTGGGCATCTCCTGTATATAATTATATATGTACAGCTGGTATAACCTGGATATCTCCTGTATATAATTATATATGTACAGCCGGTATAACCTGGGCATCTCCTGTATATAATTATATATGTACAGCCGGTATAACCTGGGCATCTCCTGTATGTAATTATATATGTACAGCTGGTATTACCTAGATATCTCCTGTATATAATTATATATGTACAGCCGGTATAACCTGGGCATCTCCTGTATATAATTATATATGTACAGCTGGTATAACCTGGACATCTCCTGTATATAATTATATATCTACAGCCGCTATAACCTGGGCATCTCCTCTATATAATTATATATGTGCAGCCGGTATAACCTGGGCATCTCCTGTATATAATTATATATCGACAGCCGCTATAACCTGGGCATCTCCTGTATATAATTATATATGTACAGCCGCTATAACCCGGGCATCTCCTGTATATAATTATATATGTACAGCCGCTATAACCTGAGCATCTCCTGTATATAAATGATATATGTACAGCCGGTAAAACCTGGGCAGCTCCTGTATATAATTATATATGTACAGCCGCTATAACCTGGGCATCTCCTGTATATAATTATATATCTGCAGCCGCTATAACCTGGGCATCTCCTGTATATAATTATATATGTGCAGCCGGTATAACCTGGGCATCTCCTGTATATAATTATATATGTACAGCTGGTATAACCTGGACATCTCCTGTATATAATTATATATATACAGCCGCTATAACCTGGGCATCTCCTGTATATAATTATATATGTGCAGCCGGTATAACCTGGGCATCTCCTGTATATAATTATATATATAAAGCCGGTATAACCTGGGTATCTTAGTTTCATATTAGCTTATGCTTGTATGTTCCTCATAGTGGTGACTGTATAAATCTGTATGTAGAGAGCTCCCTCTAGTGGTGACTGTATAAATCTGTATGTAGTGAGCTCCCTCTAGTCGTGGCTGTATAAATCTGTATGTAGTGAGCTCCCTCTAGTGGTGGCTGTATAAATCTGTATGTAGTGAGCTCCCTCTAAAGGTGACTGTATATATCTGTATGTAGTGAGCTCTCTCTAGTGGTGGCTGTATAAATCTGTATGTAGTGAGCTCCCCCTAGTGGTGTCAGCATATATCTGTATGTAGTGAGCTCCCCCTAGTGGTGGCTGTATAAATCTGTATGCACTGAGCTCCCCCTAGTGGTGGCTGTATAAATCTGTATGTAGTGAGCTCCCTCTAGTGGTGACTGTATAAATCTGTATGTAGTGAGCTCCCTCTAGTCGTGGCTGTATAAATCTGTATGTAGTGAGCTCCCTCTAGTGGTGGCTGTATAAATCTGTATGTAGTGAGCTCCCCCTAGTGGTGTCAGCATATATCTGTATGTAGTGAGCTCCCCCTAGTGGTGGCTGTATAAATCTGTATGCACTGAGCTCCCCCTAGTGGTGGCTGTATAAATCTGTATGTAGTGAGCTCCCTCTAGTGGTGACTGTATAAATCTGTATGTAGTGAGCTCCCTCTAGTCGTGGCTGTATAAATCTGTATGTAGTGAGCTCCCTCTAGTGGTGGCTGTATAAATCTGTATGTAGTGAGCTCCCTCTAAAGGTGACTGTATATATCTATATGTAGTGAGCTCTCTCTAGTGGTGGCTGTATAAATCTGTATGTAGTGAGCTCCCCCTAGTGGTGTCAGCATATATCTGTATGTAGTGAGCTCCCCCTAGTGGTGGCTGTATAAATCTGTATGCACTGAGCTCCCCCTAGTGGTGGCTGTATAAATCTGTATGTAGTGAGCTCCCTCTAGTGGTGGCTGTATAAATCTGTATGTAGTGAGCTCCCTCTAGTGGTGGCTGTATAAATCTGTATGTAGTGAGCTCCCTCTAGTGGTGGCTGTATAAATCTGTATGTAGTGAGCTCCCTCTAAAGGTGACTGTATATATCTGTATGTAGTGAGCTCTCTCTAGTGGTGGCTGTATAAATCTGTATGTAGTGAGCTCCCCCTAGTGGTGGCTGTATATATCTGTATGTAGTGAGCTCCCCCTAGTGGTGGCTGTATATATCTGTATGTAGTGAGCTCCCTCTAGTGGTGACTATAGACTGTGAGAATTACGTCATATTGTATAAGTCATACGCAGTAGTACATGTGTCTATGGATCCTCTTTAGGGTCCTATAGATCTGAGCTTTCTTTCTCTGGAGATAAGCAGAACCGAGTGTATCTGGCACCACTTATCTTCTTCACGCTGTTGAATTTCCAGGCAGTGAGCGGTGGCGGGTTCCAGATAACAGATGTCTCTGCCTGTATCCAGCGCTGATATCTGCAGTCACATCACCATTATCCTTCCGGCGGTTGCCACCATCATTACTGGACCGAACAATGCTGACATCCTCTGTGCTGCTCCGGTGAATGTGGCCCGCATGTCCTGCATCTATGGCGGTGATCAGAAAATAAGAATATAAATGTGCATTGTCCCGTGCACGAGGATCCGGCGGATCTCACAGCTGTGGCGGCCGCCCCCGGTCTCAGAGAGACATTGATAAGAAACAGCAGCTGACTATGGCCAGCGTCCAACAGAGAAGGAAACAGATCCATCTGCACGGCAGGACCACAATGAGGCTACTACAATACGCTGAGCGGCCGCCGGGCCACGCGGGGCCCAGCACTAGTCCTGGGAAACCACTACCAGAACCCCCAGCATGCACCATTGCCTTCCGCACAACAGAGGATGATGGGAGTCATCATATGAAGATATTATTATTATTATTATTATTAATAATAATAATAAGTTCTGAAACTTTGTAAGACATTTTTTTCGTATCCTGTATGAAGATCGGTTTGCTGTCAATGAATGGAAACATCCTTGTTCATAGTCAGAGACTATTCTACACAAGTAGCTGTCACTGCTGAGGGTTCGTCACATTTGTGTCAGCGGCACAGTTCTCTTTACGGTCCTGATATACCAGTCTGGAATCCCGGCTGTTCAGCTGCCAGAGAGGATTGTGTGGAATAGCTGCAAGTGCAGCAAACCCTCAGCTGTGAGTACGGCCAGCTTCTCTCTGAGGCTTGGGGGACACTTGCTTTTTTCTTAAATAATATAATCTACATTGATGACCATGCTCCGTTTTCATACCACTAGAACAGGGTAAGGGGCGCATCATGCCACTAGAGCAGGGTAAGGGGCGCACCATGCCACTAGAACAGGGTAAGGGGCGCACCATGCCACTAGAACAGGGTAAGGGGCGCACCGTGCCACTAGAGCAGGACAAGGGGCGCACCATGCCACTAGAACACGGTAAGGGGCGCACCATGCCACTAGAGCAGGGTAAGGGGCGCACCATGCCACTAGAATAGGGTAAGGGGCGCACCATGCCACTAGAGCAGGGTAAGGGGCGCACCATGGCACTAGACCAGGGTAAGGGGCGCACCATGCCACTAGAATAGGGTAAGGGGTGTATCATGCCACTACAACAGGGTAAGGGGCGCATCGTGCCATTAAAACAAGGTAAGGGGTGCACCGTGCCACTAGAACAAGGTAAGGGGAGCACCGTGCCACTAGAACAAGGTAAGGGGTGCACCATGCCACTAGAACAAGGTAAGGGGCGCACCATGCCACTAGAACAAGGTAAGGGGCGCACCATGCCACTAGAACAAGGTAAGGGGTGCACCATGCCACTAGAACAAGGTAAGGGGCGCACCATGCCACTAGAACAGGGTAAGGGGTGCACCGTGCCACTAGAGCAGGGTAAGGGGTGCACCATGCCACTAGAACAAGGTAAGGGGTGCACCGTGCCACTAGAACAAGGTAAGGGGAGCACCATGCCACTAGAACAAGGTAAGGGGTGCACCATGCCACTAGAACAAGGTAAGGGGCGCACCATGCCACTAGAACAAGGTAAGGGGTGCACCATGCCACTAGAACAAGGTAAGGGGCGCACCATGCCACTAGAACAGGGTAAGGGGTGCACCGTGCCACTAGAGCAGGGTAAGGGGTGCACCATGCCACTAGAACAAGGTAAGGGGTGCACCATGCCACTAGAACAAGGTAAGGGGTACACCATTCACTGACTTCTTAACACACTTTGGGTTCAGTCTTTCCCCAGTTTGTCGATGAACATAATGTTTCCCATCAGACCCAAATAAATTACACTTGCTTTAATCACTAAAATCACCTGTGGACACTTCTCCATTGTCTATACAATATGCTCCTCACCAAAGGGGAGTCTAGCCCTCTGATTCTTTCTGCTAAAGAGAGGTTTGGTCACTGCAGAGTGGGCTTTCAGTCAAAATGCTCTTTTATGTTGTGACACTGTATGACGAGACAGATCCTTACCCTGTTCAGTGCTGAACTGGCGGCAATTCCAGCTGCAGTGGTGAAAGGATTAAACATGGAGATTCTCCGCATTATCCTGTCCTCTCTTGCATTTGTCTCTCGAGGGCGACCGGCCTTCTTGGGGGGGGACTAGAAAGAGTTTGTGATGTTGTAAAGACGCAATATTCTAGAAATCACAGACTTGAAACGACCAACTTCTCTTGCTATGGCTGATTGGATGAAGGCCAAAGGGTTGATCCTAACAACCTGCTGCCGGAGGGTTTCAGTCACTTTGGTACGGCAAAGTCAGTGCAAACTGGAAAGTTAGGCTGCCAATTACATAGGGTTTGTCACATAATGAAGGAATTTAGCACCAGGTGCAGATTAACACCAATAACTTGGAGGAAGCTGAAAGTGTTTTCTAATTGTGATCTGTGTTCTGTTACATTTATCTCATTTACATTTTTATTTTATGCTTTACAATAAATTCAATTTATGAAATAAGCAGAAAATCCTGCAAGTTTCCTTATGTTAGGATGAATTCCAGATTCCCTTGTGCCCTCCAGGCTCCTCCGCCTTCCTTCAGATTCCCCTGTGCCCTCCAGGTTCCTCCGCCTTCCTCCAGATTCCCCTGTGTCCTCCAGGCTTCTCCGCCTTCCTCCAGATTCCCTGTGCCCTCCAGGCTTCTCCGCCTTCCTCCAGATTACCTGTGCCCTCTAGGCAGATTCCCCTGTGCCCGCCAGGCTCCTCTGCCTTCTTCCAGATTCCCCTGTGCCCTGCAGGCTGTTCCGCCTTCCTCCAGATTCCCCTGTGCCCTCCAGGCTCCTCTGCCTTCCTCCAGATTCCCCTGTGCCCTCCAGGCTCCTCTGCCTTCCTCCAGATTCCCCTGTGCCCTCCAGGCTCCTCTGCCTTCCTCCAGATTCTCCTGTGCCCTCCAGGCTCCTCTGCCTTCCTCCAGATTGCCCTGTGCCCTCCAGGCTCTTCCGCCTTCCTCCAGATTCTCCTGTGTTCTCCAGGCTTCTCCATGCCCTCCAGATTTTCCTGTGTTCTCCAGGATTCTCCACGCCCTCCAGATTCCCCTGTGCCCTCCAGGCTCCTCTGGCTTCCTCCAGATTCCCCTGTGCCCTCCAGGCTCCTCTGGCTTCCTCCAGATTCCCCTGTGCCCTCCAGGCTCCTCTGGCTTCCTCCAGATTCCCCTGTGCCCTCCAGGCTCCTCTGCCTTCCTCCAGATTCTCCTGTGCCCTCCAGGCTCCTCTGCCTTCCTCCAGATTGCCCTGTGCCCTCCAGGCTCTTCCGCCTTCCTCCAGATTCTCCTGTGTTCTCCAGGCTTCTCCATGCCCTCCAGATTTTCCTGTGTTCTCCAGGATTCTCCACGCCCTCCAGATTCCCCTGTGCCCTCCAGGCTCCTCTGGCTTCCTCCAGATTCCCCTGTGCCCTCCAGGCTCCTCTGGCTTCCTCCAGATTCCCCTGTGCCCTCCAGGCTCCTCTGGCTTCCTCCAGATTCCCCTGTGCCCTCCAGGCTCCTCTGGCTTCCTCCAGATTCTCCTGTGCCCTCCAGGCTCTTCTACCTTCCTCCAGATTCCCCTGTGCCCTCCAGGCTCTTCCGCCTTCCTCCAGATTCCCCTGCGTTCTCCAGGATTCTCCATGCCCTCCAGACTCCCCTGTGTTCTCCAGGCTCCTCAACGCCCTCCAGACTGCTGTAGCAGGAACATACATCCCAGAGGACAAAATTCTAGACCTGTGGAAATCCAATGTGCCAGATACTTCTCTCCCGCAACATAATCTTTCGGGGGGCAAAAATGGGAGAGGTAGGGGTGCTGCCATACACTTTATTCTGATTTTTCTGATATCGGTGGGTTCAGCCAACTTTAGTTGATGTATGGAAGCCTTTATGCTCAGCGTTTCCGCAGCCTGAAGTGTCTGATAACAATAAGAAGCAATAGCAATGTTCCTGCAGAATGTAGGTTTCAGGCAGAGTCAGTTTGGTTACCATGTAGCGGTCATATATACAGCTGCTCAGTACAGCATGCTATACAAACAAGTCATAAATCAGCCGGAACTAAAGCCATCGGTATCCAGCGACACGGCTTCTGCCGCAGAACAGGAATTCTAGTAAACAAGCCTCATAATTAATGGGCAGTTATCCCGTCATACCCGTCCTCAGTCACGTGGTCAGATGTACCGTATCCAGAGCAAATGAGAAAGATATTTCATTCCCCATTCACATGACCCGGAAATAGTGTAGATGGGTTATTGTTACTCTACGGATAAAAAGACAATGGCGAAAAGAAACAATTAATGACAATAAGGTTGATGCTCGGAGGGGTCTGTCGGTGCATCAGCGGCCGATCCTGTTATGCCGCAGCCCATCATACGTCTCCTGCTCCTTTTTGCCTCTTCACCTGTATAATAGATATGCCGCCATATACGACATTGCCAGGACCTGTATAATAGATATCCAGCCATATACGGCACCGCCTCCACCCGTTAATAGATATCCCTCCATATATCACATCTAACCACCTGTGCACTTGACCGGCTCCCGTCGCACCTCATCCCCAACATCACCGAAATCCTCATCCCAGCCCTAACCCATCTCTTCAACCTATCACTATCAACTGGTGTATTCCCTTCATGCTTTAAACATGCCTCCATCACACCCATCCTCAAATAGCCCTCCCTTGAGCCATCCTCTGTGTCTAGCTATCGCCCCATATCCCTTCTCCCCTATGCCTCAAAACTACTAGAACAGCATGTCCATCTTGAACTGTCCTTGTATCTCTCCTCCTGCTCCCTCTTTGACCAGCTACAATCTGGCTTCCGACCGCATCATTCTACTGAAACTGCCCTAAAGCCACCAATGACCTACTAACCGCCAAAGCAAAGCGACACTACTCTGTCCTCCTCCTCCTGGACCTGTCCTCTGCCCTCTACACTACTCTGTCCTCCTCCTGGACCTGTCCTCTGCCTTCGACACAGTAGACCATTCCCTCCTACTACAGATTCTCTCATCTCTGGGCATCACAGACTTGGCCCTATCTTGGATCTCCTCATACCTAACTGACCGAACTTTCATCGTCTCCCATTCTCACACCACTTCCTCATCTCGCCCCTATCTGTCGGGGTCCCCCAAGGTTCAGTTCTTGGACCCCTGCTGTTCTCCATCTACACCTTCGGCCTGGGACAGCTCATAGAGTCCCACGGCTTCCAGTATCATCTCTATGCCGATGACACACAGATCTACCTCTCTGGACCTGACATCTCCTCCCTACTAACCAGAATCCCACAATGTCTCTCTGCTATTTCATCCTTCTTCTCTGCACGATTCCTAAAGCTTAACATGGACAAAACAGAGTTCATTGTCTTTCCTCCTCCTCATTCAACTCCTCCAACAAGCCTTTCCATCAAACTCGATGGCTGCTCACTCTCCCCAGTCTCACAAGCTCGTTGCCTTGGAGTAACCCTCGACTCTGCTCTATCCTTCAAGCCACACATCCAAGCCCTCTTCACCTCATGCCGATTACAACTCAAAAATATCTCCCAAGTCCATGCTTTCCTTAACCAAGAATCAGCAAAAACATTAGTGCATGCCCTCATCATCTCCCGCCTCGACTACTGCAACCTCCTGCTCTCTGGCCTCCCTTCCAACACTCTTGCACCCCTCCAATCTATCCTAAACTCTGTGGCCCGCTTAATCCACCTCTCCCCTCGCTACTCCCCAGCCTCGCCACTCTGCCAATCCCTTCACTGGCTTCCCATCGCCCAACGACTCCAGTTCAAAACATTAACCATGACATACAAAGCCATGCACAACCTGTCTCCTCCCTACATCTGTGACCTAGTCTCCCGGTACCTACCTGCACGCAACCTCAGATCCTCACAAGATCTCCTTCTCTACTCCTCTCTTATCTCCTCTTCCCACAATCACATACAAGATTTCTCCCGTGCCTCCCCCATACTCTGGAACTGTGTACCCCAACATATCAGACCCTCTCCTACCATGAAAAGTTTCAAGAGGAACCTGAAGACCCATTTCTTCCAACAAGCCTCAGTCCAGTACACCACTGCGCAATCGGCTCTGTCCTCACCTATTGTACCCTCACCAATTCCCTGTAGACTGTGAGCCCTCGCGGGCAGGGTCCTCTCTCCTCCTGTAGACTGTGAGCCCTCGCGGGCAGGGTCCTCTCTCCTCCTGTAGACTGTGAGCCCTCGCGGGCAGGGTCCTCTCTCCTCCTGTAGACTGTGAGCCCTCGCGGGCAGGGTCCTCTCTCCTCCTGTAGACTGTGAGCCCTCGCGGGCAGGGTCCTCTCTCTTCCTGTAGACTGTGAGCCCTCGCGGGCAGGGTCCTCTCTCCTCCTGTACCTGTCTGTTTTGTACTGTTAATGATTGTTGTACTAGTTTTTATGTATACCCTTTTTCACTTGTAAAGCGCCATGAAATAAATAGCGCTATAATAATAAATAATAATAATGTAACACTGCCAGGACCTGTCTAATAGATATCCCGCCATATACGGCACCGCCACCACCTGTATAATAGATATCCTTCTATATACGGCACCGTCGCCACCTGTATAATGGATATCCCACCATATACGGCACCGCCACCACCTGTATAATAGATATCCTTCTATATACGGCACCGCCACCACCTGTATAATAGATATCCTTCTATATACGGCACTGCCGCCACCTGTATAATAGATATCCCACCATATACGGCACTGCTGCCACCTGTATAATAGATATCCCACCATATACGGCACCGCCGCCACCTGTATAATAGATATCCCACCATATACGGCACTGCCGCCACCTGTATAATAGATATCCCACCATATACGGCACCGCCGCCACCTGTATAATAGATATCCCACCATATACGGCACTGCCGCCACCTGTATAATAGATATCCCACCATATACGCCACCGCCGCCACCTGTATAAAAGATATCCCACCATATACGGCACTGCCACCACCTGTATAATAGATATCCTGCCATGTATAGCATTGCCGCACCTGTATAATAGATATCCCACCATATACGGCACCGCCGCCACCTGTATAATAGATATCCTGCCATGTATAGCATTGCCGCACCTGTATAATAGATATCCCACCATATACGGCACCGCCGCCACCTGTATAATAGATATCCCGCCATATATGGCACCACCACCACTTGTATAATAGATATCCCGCCATATACGGCACCGCCACCACCTGTATAATAGATATCCCACCATATACGGCACCGCCACCACCTGTATAATAGATATCCTGCCATATACGGCACCGCCACCACCTGTATAATAGATATCCCGCCATATACGGCACTGCCGCCACCTGTATAATAGATATCCCACCATATACGGCACCGCCACCACCTGTATAATAGATATCCCACCATATACGGCACTGCCGCCACCTGTATAATAGATATCCCACCATATACGGCACTGCCGCCACCTGTATAATAGATATCCCACCATATACGGCACTGCCGCCACCTGTATAATAGATATCCCACCATATACGGCACTGCCGCCACCTGTATAATAGATATCCCACCATATACGGCACCGCCGCCACCTGTATAATAGATATCCCACCATATACGGCACCGCCACCACCTGTATAATAGATATCCTGCCATATACGGCACCGCCACCACCTGTATAATAGATATCCCGCCATATACGGCACCGCCACCACCTGTATAATAGATATCCCACCATATACGGCACTGCCGCCACCTGTATAATAGATATCCCACCATATACGGCACTGCCGCCACCTGTATAATAGATATCCCACCATATACGGCACTGCCGCCACCTGTATAATAGATATCCCACCATATACGGCACTGCCGCCACCTGTATAATAGATATCCCACCTTATACGGCACCGCCACCACCTGTATAATAGATATCCCACCATATACGGCACCGCCGCCACCTGTATAATAGATATCCCACCATATACGGCACCGCCACCACCTGTATAATAGATATCCCACCATATACGGCACTGCCACCACCTGTATAATAGATATCCCACCATATACGGCACTGCCGCCACCTGTATAATAGATATCCCACCATATACGGCACTGCCGCCACCTGTATAATAGATATCCCACCATATACGGCACCGCCGCCACCTGTATAATAGATATCCCACCATATACGGCACCGCCACCACCTGTATAATAGATATCCCGCCATATACGGCACCGCCACCACCTGTATAATAGATATCCCACCATATACGGCACTGCCGCCACCTGTATAATAGATATCCCACCATATACGGCACTGCCGCCACCTGTATAATAGATATCCTGCCATATACGGCACTGCCACCACCTGTATAATAGATATCCCACCATATACGGCACTGCCACCACCTGTATAATAGATATCCCACCATATACGGCACCGCCACCACCTGTATAATAGATATCCTGCCATATATAGCATTGCCGCCACCTGTATAATAGATATCCCACCATATACGGCACCACCACCTGTATAATAGATATCCCACCATATACGGCACCACCACCTGTATAATAGATATCCCACCATATACGGCACTGCCGCCACCTGTATAATAGATATCCCACCATATACGGCACCGCCACCACCTGTATAATAGATATCCCACCATATACGGCACCGCCGCCACCTGTATAATAGATATCCCACCATATACGGCACCGCCACCACCTGTATAATAGATATCCCACCATATACGGCACTGCCACCACCTGTATAATAGATATCCCACCATATACGGCACTGCCGCCACCTGTATAATAGATATCCCACCATATACGGCACTGCCGCCACCTGTATAATAGATATCCCACCATATACGGCACTGCCGCCACCTGTATAATAGATATCCCACCATATACGGCACCGCCGCCACCTGTATAATAGATATCCCACCATATACGGCACCGCCACCACCTGTATAATAGATATCCTGCCATATACGGCACCGCCACCACCTGTATAATAGATATCCCACCATATACGGCACTGCCGCCACCTGTATAATAGATATCCCACCATATACGGCACTGCCGCCACCTGTATAATAGATATCCTGCCATATACGGCACTGCCACCACCTGTATAATAGATATCCCACCATATACGGCACTGCCGCCACCTGTATAATAGATATCCCACCATATACGGCACTGACGCCACCTGTATAATAGATATCCTGCCATGTATAGCATTGCCGCACCTGTATAATAGATATCCCACCATATACGGCACCACCACCTGTATAATAGATATCCTGCCATATACGGCACTGCCACCACCTGTATAATAGATATCCCACCATATACGGCACTGCCGCCACCTGTATAATAGATATCCTGCCATATACGGCACTGCCACCACCTGTATAATAGATATCCCACCATATACGGCACTGCCGCCACCTGTATAATAGATATCCCACCATATACGGCACTGCCACCACCTGTATAATAGATATCCTGCCATATACGGCACCGCCGCCACCTGTATAATAGATATCCCACCATATACGGCACTGCCGCCACCTGTATAATAGATATCCCACCATATACGGCACTGCCGCCACCTGTATAATAGATATCCCACCATATACGGCACTGCCACCACCTGTATAATAGATATCCTGCCATATATAGCATTGCCGCACCTGTATAATAAATATCCCAGTATTTTGAACAGATTATGGTATAAACAAAAACACCAATCACTATCTGACCTAAAAAAATTCCTGGAAAAAAAAAATTAAAAAAGAATATAACTCTTCCATGATAAAGCCTGACAGGGAGGGTCACTACTGCCGCCGCCCCGGAGCCGGGAGGGACACTGCCGCTTCCCCTGACAGAAATCCAGCGGGAAATCCCAGCTCTGCGAGCCACGCCCTTCTCTCGCAATCCTATTGGCTAAACATGACGCATACACCTATCAATCACGACCCCACCTTGACCTTGATTGGCTAATAGCGCCCTGACTGGAGAAGACTAAATTATACGTATAATGTGAGGGCGGGGCTCCAGCTGTCGTATCTTAACTAACGCCGCAAATCTGCGCATTTTCCACTGTCAGCTGACGGGATAACGTTCAATTTATAAGTGTCGGATATTACCCCGCCACTCCTACTGGCTGAAGGCGCCTTCATACGCCCTGCTCATTGGCTGGATCCTCCTGTCCATTATCCGCCTGTCTAGTTAAGTCCCACCTCTTTGCCAGCTGCGGCAAAGGGAGTATTTCTGGCCTTCTGATTGGCGGGCCCCCAGACGCTGCTTCTGGCTCCGCCCTTCGGCTGCACTGTGTTAAACCATTGGCTGGGCGGACCGGCTAGTGTTCCATCGCTACTTGTGATTGGCTGGCCTGGCAGTCTGTCAGTCGCCTCGGTGAGGGGGAGCGGCCGGTCTCTCGAGGTTTCTGCGGCTCTAACGGTGGCGGCCGTGTGTGAGGAGCCGAGATTTATCGCTCAGGTTATCCGTGCGGAGGAGAACGGGCGCCGGTGTCCGAGTAAGTATCCGAGGGAGGCTGCATGTGTCCGTCATACTGCTCCGGGGGCTCCGCGCACTGCCCGACCGACTGCGCCCTCCGCCCATGCTTCATCCTGACCGACTGCGCCCAACGGGCTGCATTGTAACTACTCCCTCCTGTATACTGGGCCTGGGGGCTGTGACTGCTGCCCTCCTGTATACTGGGCCTGGGAGGGGGGGCTGTGAGTGACTGCTGCCCTCCTGTATACTGGGCCTGGGGGGAGGGGGGGGGCTGTGAGTGACTGCTGCCCCCCTGTATGCTGGGCCTGGGGGGAGGGGGGGGGCTGTGAGTGACTGCTGCCCCCCTGTATACTGGGCCTGGGGGGAGGGGGGGGGGGCTGTGAGTGACTGCTGCCCCCCTGTATGCTGGGCCTGGGGGGAGGAGGGGGGGCTGTGAGTGACTGCTGCCCTCCTGTATACTGGGCCTGGGAGGGGGGGCTGTGAGTGACTGCTGCCCTCCTGTATACTGGGCCTGGGAGGGGGGGGCTGTGAGTGACTGCTGCCCCCTGTATACTGGGCCTGGGAGGGGGGGCTGTGAGTGACTGCTGCCCTCCTGTATACTGGGCCTGGGGGGAGGGGGGGGGCTGTGAGTGACTGCTGCCCCCTGTATACTGGGCCTTGGGGGAGGGGGGGGCTGTGAGTGACTGCTGCCCCCCTGTATACTGGGCCTTGGGGGAGGGGGGGGCTGTGAGTGACTGCTGCCCCCCTGTATACTGGGCCTTGGGGGAGGGGGGGGCTGTGAGTGACTGCTGCCCCCCTGTATACTGGGCCTGGGGGGAGGGGGGGGGGCTGTGAGTGACTGCTGCCCTCCTGTATACTGGGCCTGGGGGGCTGTGAGTGACTGCTGCTCCCCTTTTTCTGTACTGGTTTTGGGGCCTCCTCCAGCCTGGTGCGGTTCCGTTCTCTGGTGTATTTGTACCCACCCTCTATACAGGCCATATTTACTGCAGTGTTCTTGTATATGATTTGTAAGGAATGAAGTTAAAATTGTCAGCCGGTGTACAGGCCATGAATGGGGAGAGGGGACGGGGCGCAGAGGACAGCGTGTCTGCAGACCCATATTCAGAGGCTCCAATAAAAGTTGATCCTGGGACAGTTCAGTGTACAGGCAGTGGTGGTGGCTGCCGTGTATTAAACAGGGTGGTATATAAGTGGCGGTGTGGAAGGTGGTGGCTGAGTGCCAACGGGCACCGATGGTGTGCATGCAGTGTAGTATACAGGCAGTGATGGTGTGTTCTCATTTAGTATACAGGCGTCAGTGTGTGGGGAGTTTGGTGAAGGTGCTCCTGTAGTGTGTGCACACATAGTATACAGGCAGCGGTGGGGGCGCCCCGTAGTGTCGTATACAGGCAGCGGTGGGGGCGCCCCGTAGTGTCGTATACAGGCAGCGATGGGGGCGCCCCGTAGTGTCGTATACAGGCTGGGGGCGCCCCGTAGTGTCGTGTACAGGCTGGGGGCGCCCCGTAGTGTCGTGTACAGGCTGGGGGCGCCCCGTAGTGTCGTGTACAGGCTGGGGGCGCCCCGTAGTGTCGTGTGCAGGCTGGGGGCGCCCCGTAGTGTCGTGTGCAGGCTGGGGGCGCCCCGTAGTGTCGTGTGCAGGCTGGGGGCGCCCCGTAGTGTCGTGTGCAGGCTGGGGGCGCCCCGTAGTGTCGTGTGCAGGCTGGGGGCGCCCCGTAGTGTCGTGTGCAGGCTGGGGGCGCCCCGTAGTGTCGTGTGCAGGCTGGGGGCGCCCCGTAGTGTCGTGTGCAGGCTGGGGGCGCCCCGTAGTGTCGTGTGCAGGCTGGGGGCGCCCCGTAGTGTCGTGTGCAGGCTGGGGGCGCCCCGTAGTGTCGTGTGCAGGCTGGGGGCGCCCCGTAGTGTCGTGTGCAGGCTGGGGGCGCCCCGTAGTGTCGTGTGCAGGCTGGGGGCGCCCCGTAGTGTCGTGTGCAGGCTGGGGGCGCCCCGTAGTGTCGTGTGCAGGCTGGGGGCGCCCCGTAGTGTCGTGTGCAGGCTGGGGGCGCCCCGTAGTGTCGTGTGCAGGCTGGGGGCGCCCCGTAGTGTCGTGTGCAGGCTGGGGGCGCCCCGTAGTGTCGTGTGCAGGCTGGGGGCGCCCCGTAGTGTCGTGTGCAGGCTGGGGGCGCCCCGTAGTGTCGTGTGCAGGCTGGGGGCGCCCCGTAGTGTCGTGTGCAGGCTGGGGGCGCCCCGTAGTGTCGTGTGCAGGCTGGGGGCGCCCCGTAGTGTCGTGTGCAGGCTGGGGGCGCCCCGTAGTGTCGTGTGCAGGCTGGGGGCGCCCCGTAGTGTCGTGTGCAGGCTGGGGGCGCCCCGTAGTGTCGTGTGCAGGCTGGGGGCGCCCCGTAGTGTCGTGTGCAGGCTGGGGGCGCCCCGTAGTGTCGTGTGCAGGCTGGGGGCGCCCCGTAGTGTCGTGTGCAGGCTGGGGGCGCCCCGTAGTGTCGTGTGCAGGCTGGGGGCGCCCCGTAGTGTCGTGTGCAGGCTGGGGGCGCCCCGTAGTGTCGTGTGCAGGCTGGGGGCGCCCCGTAGTGTCGTGTGCAGGCTGGGGGCGCCCCGTAGTGTCGTGTGCAGGCTGGGGGCGCCCCGTAGTGTCGTGTGCAGGCTGGGGGCGCCCCGTAGTGTCGTGTGCAGGCTGGGGGCGCCCCGTAGTGTCGTGTGCAGGCTGGGGGCGCCCCGTAGTGTCGTGTGCAGGCTGGGGGCGCCCCGTAGTGTCGTGTGCAGGCTGGGGGCGCCCCGTAGTGTCGTGTGCAGGCTGGGGGCGCCCCGTAGTGTCGTGTGCAGGCTGGGGGCGCCCCGTAGTGTCGTGTGCAGGCTGGGGGCGCCCCGTAGTGTCGTGTGCAGGCTGGGGGCGCCCCGTAGTGTCGTGTGCAGGCTGGGGGCGCCCCGTAGTGTCGTGTGCAGGCTGGGGGCGCCCCGTAGTGTCGTGTGCAGGCTGGGGGCGCCCCGTAGTGTCGTGTGCAGGCTGGGGGCGCCCCGTAGTGTCGTGTGCAGGCTGGGGGCGCCCCGTAGTGTCGTGTGCAGGCTGGGGGCGCCCCGTAGTGTCGTGTGCAGGCTGGGGGCGCCCCGTAGTGTCGTGTGCAGGCTGGGGGCGCCCCGTAGTGTCGTGTGCAGGCTGGGGGCGCCCCGTAGTGTCGTGTGCAGGCTGGGGGCGCCCCGTAGTGTCGTGTGCAGGCTGGGGGCGCCCCGTAGTGTCGTGTGCAGGCTGGGGGCGCCCCGTAGTGTCGTGTGCAGGCTGGGGGCGCCCCGTAGTGTCGTGTGCAGGCTGGGGGCGCCCCGTAGTGTCGTGTGCAGGCTGGGGGCGCCCCGTAGTGTCGTGTGCAGGCTGGGGGCGCCCCGTAGTGTCGTGTGCAGGCTGGGGGCGCCCCGTAGTGTCGTGTGCAGGCTGGGGGCGCCCCGTAGTGTCGTGTGCAGGCTGGGGGCGCCCCGTAGTGTCGTGTGCAGGCTGGGGGCGCCCCGTAGTGTCGTGTGCAGGCTGGGGGCGCCCCGTAGTGTCGTGTGCAGGCTGGGGGCGCCCCGTAGTGTCGTGTGCAGGCTGGGGGCGCCCCGTAGTGTCGTGTGCAGGCTGGGGGCGCCCCGTAGTGTCGTGTGCAGGCTGGGGGCGCCCCGTAGTGTCGTGTACAGGCGGTGTGTTATGAAGGAATGTATACAATGAAATGTCTATTACCGTGTCACTGGCTGTTTACATGCAGAGCTCGGGGTGAAAGAGCAAAGTACTGAGGCTCAGATGTGCAGATTGCTGTGTCACCTGTGATGCGCAGCGCTGCAGGTGTGGGTGTTCTGCGGGGCTGGCTGATGTCTGGATGTGGTTCTTTCGCCCTCTGCAGTCAGCTGGGGCCGGGTCTGACACTGTCGCGCGCTGTCTGTCCTGTTACCTGATGGGATTGTTATATTTACAGAAAACTCAGTATAATCTGCCTCTTGACGTGTGAAGGACTGGCCCCTTCTACGCCGTGGTGGTGGCTGACTGTGTCTAGTGTCAGTTTTGCTTCTTTCCATTGCAGCTGGATCATCTCTGCGCCTTTTCTAGGTAGGAGGGAAAGGAAGACCCTTAAAGGGGTTGTGCTGACGTATTTCCCGCCCGCTCTGATATGAAGTGCACAGTTACTTCTGCACGCAGGGCTGTGGTTAGTCGTGGTCACCGCCCGACATTCAGCAGCTCGAGTGTATAATTCTGTCTCTGGAGAGGAGGTGAAATGGTCCCTTTTATAAAATGTACAAATCCTTATATAAAGATTATATATGCACCGAGGGTCTGTGGAGATCTGACTGCTGGACCCTGAACACCCCCCCCCCCCCCCACACCTCAAACCATTGCTATGACCTTGTTTAAGTAGAAATATGGAGTCCGATTCTCCCATCATACTCGTCTGTCTGCTGTGACCGGCTGTATAAGTACCTTATGGTGAATCCTGATCCTGGCCGCTGCGAGGGCACACGAGGACAGGCGGCTGCCAATCCTGCTGCCATCACCAGACCTGTGATTAAGGGCCGGCGCACACAGACAGCATCTATGGCCGTAAGCGCAGTCGTTCATTGACACTGATGAGGAGGAATTTGTGCGTTGCACTCAATACCACTCCACCAGTACTTGAGTAATGTGCACGTTTTACCCGACATGGAACAATATATAACTTTCTACTATTGGGAGACGTTCCCGTCTTGCAGCTTACAGGTGGCTGCCATGCTGTGCGGCTCTGTTCACACCTTATGTCACAGATTCAGACCACCTATGTGGGCGCCGGATCGATTCTCACGGCCAGGGCAGCTCCTTGCAGGAGGACTGTGTTTGGTGCCAGGAGCTGATTCACATCCCGTCAGGACAAGTTTTCCTGTATTTCACCTGTCTGAGTGCAGCCCGAGGCCTCGTCTGCTGCGTACGATCATCCTAAACCTCTGCCTTCACTCATTGACAACCTGCCAAACTATTGCAGCATCCAAGATCATGCCATGCTATTTATTTTCCTCTGTTTTGTAGGAAGTGCCATAATGCTGCGCAGAGGCACCGTACGGCGCCGTATATCTGCAAGTTATGGGACAGTACAGATTGCATATGCTATGGCTGGCTGTGAAATGGTTAATGGCTGGCATCTCCACACTTGGCGGGTGAAATCCCCGTACCCTTTCCTTCTTGCTTTTTTTGCAGCTCTGGCGTAACGAAAACTTTAATTTTTCTGGTTAGAAAAATAGTTTAGAGAGGAGGGAAGAGCTGCGCTTCCTAAATAGGGAACTAATTGAGAGCGGCCCCCCTGTAAGCGCACGTCTCGCGTGTGCGGTTATGGCTGCCTTGGGATGACCGTAAAGCCCCCCATCTCCGGCCGACCCTCCCATACACAGGAACGCTGGCTCCTATACTCTGAGAGCCAATGTCCGATATAATCTGTAAGGGGTTAGTCTAGAAAATAAAAGGAAATTGGACTTGCCGGATCTTTCTGCGACATTCAGCAGAACCTCTCGATATCGGCGGCTTCAGCCGACTTTAGTCTTGTTTCTTCAGCCACTAGAGGGGAAAGTTGACTCCGCTCATCCCCGGTGGGATCGTCGGGGTCTTTTCCCACGTAGCGCAGATTTTAGCATTGTAATCTTGCACCAGGTCTGTGAATGAGCTTTACAGAAACTGCTTTCCTCGCTGCAGAAAGTTACCTGCGTCGCAGATTGGAAGTCCATAGGAAGTTAATCGGTGGACGTCCATGTGTGTGACAAGAGGGAAACGTTTGCTGCTTTTCTGCTGCAGATTTTCCGCAGGGGATATGTCACTTAGGGACATAATGTAAAGGCTAGGGGAATCTGTGGTAGCAAAAAAACTCTCTTGTTGCAGAAATGTGTCTGGTGTTTCTGCACATTTACCATTTCAAATAGTAAAATCCGCAGTGACGAGGATTTCAGGTCTGCACTACTGGACTGTTTACATTGCAGACTTCTCAGAAAATCTCCAATTGATGCTGCGGCCCTTCGACTTCCCTCCCCCTGGGCTGGAGGGGTCTGACCTGTGGGACCTCGCTGTTCCTGTGAATGACGGGACTGGTAAATCTGTTCAATTAATGGGAGCAGCTACTGTTTCCTGCACGGCATGAGGCGCTGGCTCAAAAGAGAAGATTAAAAAAAGTGTAGGGGCCACAGTGCTGAGATTAAACTTTTAATTTTCATCATCTGTGGCAGATGGGGCCCATTGTTCAATATAGAGGGCTGCGTGGGGGAAGGCTCGCCGTTCCATGGGGGGGGTCGTTCCGTATGGGGGGGGCTGCGTGGGGGAAGGCCCGCCGTTCCGTATGGGGGGGGCTGCGTGGGGGAAGGCCCGCCGTTCCGTATGGGGGGGGCTGCGTGGGGGAAGGCCCGCCGTTCCGTATGGGGGGGGCTGCGTGGGGGAAGGCCCGCCGTTCCGTGGGGGGGGTCGTTCCGTATGGGGGGGGCTGCGTGGGGGAAGAGGCCCGCCGTTCCGTAGGGGGGGTCGTTCCGTATGGGGGGGGGCTGCGTGGGGGAAGAGGCCCGCCGTTCCGTGGGGGGTCGTTCCGTATGGGGGGGGCTGCGTGGGGGAAGGCCCGCCGTTCCGTGGGGGGGTCGTTCCGTATGGGAGGGGGCTGCGTGGGGGAAGGCCCGCCGTTCCGTATGGGGGGGACGTGGTTCCGTATGGGGGGGCTGCGTGGAGAGGGGGGGGCGCCGTTCCGTATGGGCGGGTTGCATAGGGAAGGGCCACATCAGGTTTCCTTATTGAAGAGCCGCCGGAGCACACAAATGTGGTCGACCACTCATTCGTATAGGTGCTATGTATTATCGGGCTTTGTTTCCTCTTGGGGGGATCTTGTAAGGCTGACCTGGGGTGATCGTTGTTTCCTCTCATTAGCACATAGCCTAAGGCACACAAGAAGAGACTATGTGCCCACAGTAAAAGGTCCCTGCGGATTTTTTTGCCTGAAAATCCGCGACTTTCGCGGCAAATCCGCACCCGCGGATTTGCCGCGGATTTGCCGCGGATTTGCCGCGGATTTTGATGCGGATTTTATTTTTTTTTTTTTTCCCCATTCAAAACAGAAAATCCGCACAAAATCTGCACCAAACAATTGACATGCTGCAGATTGTTCCGCATCAAAATCCGCGGCAAAATCCGCAGCGGAAAAATCCGCAGCATGGGCACAGCATTTCCAAAATGCCATTGAAATGGCTTGGAAGTGCTGCTGCTGCAGATTTTCGGCAAATCCGCGCTAAATCCGCGGCAAAATCCGCGTCAAATCCGCGATAAATCCTGTAGCGTGGGCACATAGCCTTATAGAGACCAGAGTCGGCTTTACTCCATCAGACGCCGGTATCCCCAGTGCAGTCATCCATTTTTAATGAGTTGCAGTTATTAATAGTTGATTATGATGTGTAATTTGGGCAGAAGATAATGCAGCGCTGGATCGGCTCCGGGAGGCCGGGTACATTCACTGTCCGCTGTCATCCATTTATCTTCTTCCTTTTATATAAACTGTCTACATGATTTTGACAGCTTTTTGTCTGCAGCTTTGTTCATCCTGATCCACCTGTTGCATGGATAGAGTATTAGAGCCAATGATAACAGCTATACACTGACACATGGGGTATTTTGGATTAAAAAAAGAGCATTTGTTTTCTTGCATAATAATGGGCCACAAAGTATCTTGGGTTCATTAATATTTGGTGCTTTCCTCGCCTGACGAAAGCGGATCACTTTCCATATTGGACACTTCTGCTCTTTGTTGCTGATGACACACGGCTTCCAGCTCCAGGCGTGGCCGGTCGCCTTCTGTTCATTCTGTCTGGGATGAGGCGGCTATTGGCAGGATCCGGCGGTGGTCAGGAGGAGATAGCTGTGCCATGACATCACAGGATCCCAATACAGAGGAGGGAGAACTGCCGCATGGAAGCTGCAGGCAGAGAGGAGCTGCACACACCGGGACTATGTCAACACTTCCTGTCTGGGCCTTGGGCAGTCCAGCCTTGATTTTTGGGACATGGTGTGGAATGAAATCGCTGTCTGTCAGATCGAAGTCAGATCTCCATTCACAAACATGAAAAAATGGTCCAAGTGTCATCAGTGATAGTCACGGCTGGATAACTCAATGACAAACCTTCACATCTTTTGTAATGTTGATCACAAACAGCACAGACAGTACAGATACCGCCACTCACTGATGGCCATATTTTTTCCAGTATCGCGGATGAAACCTGACATATGACCAATTCCATAGATTACAATGGATGTTTTTCTTTGTGGAAAATGGCGATACATGTTCATGCAGCAGGTCTAATAGTGTGCACTAATATGCTCAGGATGTGGTCTGCAAGCTGCGATGCTTTGCGTGTCCTGACTCCTTTCTATCATAGCTGCGATGCTCTGCGTGTCCTGACTCCTTTCTATCATAGCTGCGATGTTCTGCGTGTCCGGACTCCTTCCTATCATAGCTGCGATGCTCTGCGTGTCCTGACTCCTTTCTATCATAGCTGCGATGCTCTGCGTGTCCTGACTCCTTCCTATCATAGCTGCAATGCTCTGCGGGTCCTTATTCCTTTCTATCATAGCTGCGATGCTCTGCGTGTCCTGACTCCTTTCTATCATAGCTGCGATGCTCTGCGTGTCCTGACTCCTTTCTATCATAGCTGCGATGCTCTGCGTGTCCTGACTCCTTTCTATCATAGCTGTGGTGCTCTGCGTGTCCTGACTCCTTTCTATCATAGCTGTGATGTTCTGCGTGTCCTGACTCCTTTCTATCATAGCTGCGATGCTCTGCGTGTCCTGACTCCTTTCTATCATAGCTGCGATGCTCTGCGTGTCCTGACTCCTTTCTATCATAGCTGCAATGCTCTGCGTGTCCTGACTCCTTTCTATCATAGCTGCGATGCTCTGCGTGTTCTTACTCCTTTCTATCATAGCTGCGCTGCTCTGCGGGCCCTGACTCCTTTCTATCATAGCTGTGATGCTCTGCGTGTCCTGACTCCTTTCTATCATAGCTGCGCTGCTCTGCGGGCCCTGACTCCTTTCTATCATAGCTGTGATGCTCTGCGTGTCCTGACTCCTTTCTATCATAGCTGTGATGCTCTGCGTGTCCTGACTCCTTTCTATCATAGCTGCGATGCTCTGCGTGTTCTTACTCCTTTCTATCATAGCTGCGCTGCTCTGCGGGCCCTGACTCTCTTTTCTGTCGTAGCTGCGACGCTCTGCGGGCCCTGACTCCCCCTGTGTCGCGGCTGCGCTGCTCTGCGGGCCCTGAATCCCCCCTCTGTCGTAGCCAGCAGTACATTGTGTTTTGGGTAGAAGTGCAGTTGGTTTTGACCAGATGGACCTATTATCTCCTCCTCTATGGGCATTGGGTGCCGTGTCCCCTGTCAGTCTCCGGACCACTCTTGGTCAGTACCTACCGCGGTCTGGTGCCCCCCCCCCCCCCCTTCTTCCTTGTAGGCCGGCAGCGGTATTTGCTGCCACTTTGGAGATGCTTCTACCGATTTCGTCTAGACCTCAGTTTGGCCCTTGTAGATGGCGCTCGGATCCTCGTGCTTGCTAATGTTTCCAGCTTCCACCCCTCCCCTGACGGGCTCCATTGTAATCAATGTTGTGTGACCTCTGGCTGGCCGCTGTCGCTCCTGTATGCATGCGGGGTGGATTTTGGCCGGCCCTGTGTAGTAATCCCTGTAATTTGTCCGTGTTTATAGGGGATTTACCATCTCCTGCTCCATAAACCGCGCTGTCACCTTCTCATAGTTGGAGCTTTATTTCATGGCCATATAATTGCTCCTGGTCGGGTGTGACTCCGGCTGTGTGCATGGATGGTGAACTAGAACACGTGGCGGCGTTTAAGCCATGATTGATTGCGCAGTGGTTGTATACCGGCGGCGGTGGCACTAGTGTGGTCCCCCGTTATCACTCCTGCTCTTACTCTTGCTATCTCTGGGAAAGCTGGGTGGCCTCACTGTTAATATACGTACTGCTGAGCAGCATTGCCCTCTATGGCGGCACTTTTTAGGTTTCGCTCCCGCAGGAAGTTCCTGGAAGGTTTGTGGTTTTGCATCTGGGCCGATTCCCACCTGATGTTAATGGAGCGTGAGTTTCCTAGACGAGTCAATGGTAACAAGTCGCAGCACGGCCGTCTCCAGCCGCCGTCAGTGGAAAGCTGGATGAGCCGGCCACGTCCCGGGCGGCGCGTTACACCTCCGGTCGTGCTGTCTATCTTCTGTCCCACGTTTCCATTTACTGAGTCGGCGCTTTCTTCTGCCCCCGGGGGCTCGTCTTATACAGCACATGATCTAATATGACACGAGGGGGGGACGCACGCTGTTATAGGTTGTAATGGGACATGCTGGATGATCAGATGTTCTGGATTACTGGATGCAGAAATGTGACATTCCTCTCTGAATTGTTGCTCGGTGCCGTGTCATTGTATTTGGCCATTCGTGCACATCACATGGTTAATGATGGGTTATTTACCTATTGCTGTCACGTCACCATTTTCAAAAAGTGGACTGCGCTTTATTTGTACAGACCTTTTTATTTTTATAGGTGTAGTCTGCTTTTCTTCTCCTCCTTGCTTTACAGTGCAGCTTTGTTCCATTAGGCCTCAGCCTTGGCCAGTTGCTCCAGTTTAGGTGCGTTATCTACAAGGCTTTGTGGTGATGGTTCCACCTTCTGTTTTGAAAAGGCTCAAGGTGATGCTTTGCTGTTCCCCTATGCTTTACACTGCAGCATGTCTTGTTCAGATTAACCGCTGTGTCACATAAGGTTAAGTCACCACAAACGACAGTAGGGCAGCTAAATCCTCCGGAGGCAGATTACTGCTTAATTGCTGCACTTAAAACAAGGAGAGGCCTCGTTAAAGGGGTTTTCTAAGACATTGTTAAGACGAGACAATCGGAATCCACAGCGAGTATCCAGCCTATAATAATAAGTTTTATTTCTATAGCGCCAACACATTCCATTATAAATAGGGTCACTATTTTGGTTACAATGCTTTCATAGATGGTTGATGTTGGTGCGGGCGGATCGCTGCGGCTCTGTTCACACCTGCGTTTATCGCATAAGTATGAGACTGAATAGTGCCGCTCGCGGCTGTGTTTAGATCAGTCTGATCGTAGTCGTCGCGGTCCGCCGGGTGCGGTTGGTCCCAGCATGTAAGGCACCAACACTCCTCCCCTGACGAAGGCAGAACACCCCCCCCCAAACCCCCTCCCCCCCCCCCCCCCCCCCCCCCCAAAAGCCTAAAGATGGGCTCAGGATGTGAACAGAGGGGACCATTCTGTGCTGGATGTGGATTTTGCATTTAGCTTCTGGTCTTGGTAAGCCTAGTAATTTCAGGTGGCTTTTCACAATGTATTGTCATGCCCATACCAGAGGAGCGTTATTTTTCATCTTATATTCTGCATTTTTCACCAGTTTTCCGCTCTGCAGCCTCTTTTCTGTTCTCTGAGCTTATGGGGGAGATGGGATGTGATGTCTCTCATACAGACATTTGGGGGGGGGGGGGGCCTCAATTCCTGCTCTCCCTTGTCTGTGTAGCTCATGTTTGGAAGAAGCAGCATAAGACCTCGGCTCCACTTGTATTTTGCATGGATGAGTGCAATCTGATAAAACATCGGACTGCACTCGCACCAGTGTAAAACTATGGGGAAGTGTCCATCTGCAATTCTTCTCTCATGCCATGTCGGCATGAGAAATCGCAGCAGTCTTGGCTCATGCACAAGTCTATGGGTGCATGTGAAACATCGCACTGCACTCGCATGTCATCCGACCGCAGTGCAATGTATGCAGAGACGGGCCGTGGAGGAGAGGGAGAAGCTGCTCCCTCCTTATCCGCAGCTGTGATACGATCGCAAGACACCCGCAGCAGAGGATCATTCGCATATTGCTTCGCATGCTCTCTCATCAAAAGCTATGTGCAAGTGGACCCGAGCCCTAAAGGACATTATATAACAGCAATGAGCAAGGTAGCTGTGAATCCAGCACTGAGATCAGCCAAATAGAAAGCATCAGCAGGGAGGACATCATACAGCTATACTGAGCAGAGTAGCCCTGAATCCACCAGTGGGGTGAGAAGAAGAAATACTAAAAAGAAGCATCATGGAGGCTATACAGCAATACTGAGCGTTGTAGCTGCAAATCCAGGACAGGTGTGAAATAAAACACTGAGCCTGTGTCTCTCTGCTCCGCCACCCATCTCCATAAGCTTCTATAGGCAGCTGTAACCTGACCCCTCAGTGATTGGACTATCCGCATTGTGTGCATTTTAGCATTTTTTTTCCTTTAAATCTAGGAGTCAAGGAGAATTGGCTCATAAGTGGAGAAAGAAGCAGATTTCTCTGATTGGGTATATTACGCGTTTGTCATGGTCGCCTGTACTATGGGTTTGTCAGATATATAATGACAGTATTTAGTATCGCAGTAGAGTTGTGCTAGACTCAGTAACAGGCTCCTCTCTAAGAATTGGTCTGAAGATGAGGACTCTATTCCCTGACAGCAAGCAGATAGACATCCAAATGATGTGACGCTTGCAGCGCTTTCTGCTGTGACACATGGCCGGCCCTGTACTCGCGCCGTTCTTGCACCTGCGCTGGCTTTATACTGCTGCAGTTTATACGCCGGCATCAATCATGGTGTTTATGCTAATGTCGTGTGTAGGTGACTGCAGCCCCCCCCCAGATATTCCGCCGGTCTCTGAAATTCCTCACATTTCTGTGCTGTGGGATGGACTGGAGATTGCAGTGTGGGAAGGCGGAAAATCTGCTACATACAGTGTAACCGCGAAAACCCAGGAGGCCTGGTGGCCATCCGGCTAATAAACTGGCACTAGAACGAAGGTGGGCATCATAAAGGGTGGGAGTGCGCCCCTGCACCCGTCACACCCTCTGCCTCCGCGCACTTGTGTCTAAAGGTATATTCACATGTTGCAGATTTTACTGCTCCTCAGCCAAAGCAAAATTTGCTGCACATTTATAAATCCTGTAAGATGCATGCAAATCTGCTATATGTGAACGAAGCCTAAAAAATGTGCCAACAAAAGATGGCAGTTACAAGTCTTTCTTGTGATTGTGGTGGCCGGTGAGACGCTCTGCACGGGGTGAAGTCACTGGGATTATGGAGGATGTGGAGGCTGGTGAGATGCTCTGCACGGGGTGAAGTCACTGGGATTATGGAGGATGTGGAGGCTGGTGAGACGCTCTGCACGGGGTGAAGTCACTGGGATTATGGAGGATGTGGAGGCTGGTGAGATGCTCTGCACGGGGTGAAGTCACTGGGATTATGGAGGATGTGGAGGCTGGTGAGACGCTCTGCACGGGGTGAAGTCACTGGGATTATGGAGGATGTGGTGGCCGGTGAGACGCTCTGCACGGGGTGAAGGCTCTGGGATTATGGAGGATGTGGAGGCTGGTGAGATGCTCTGCACGGGGTGAAGGCTCTGGGATTATGGAGGATGTGGAGGCTGGTGAGACGCTCTGCACGGGGTGAAGTCACTGGGATTATGGAGGATGTGGAGGCTGGTGAGATGCTCTGCACGGGGTGAAGGCTCTGGGATTATGGAGGATGTGGAGGCTGGTGAGATGCTCTGCACGGGGTGAAGTCACTGGGATTATGGAGGATGTGGAGGCTGGTGAGACGCTCTGCACGGGTGAAGTCACTGGGATTATGGAGGATGTGGAGGCTGGTGAGACGCTCTGCACGGGGTGAAGTCACTGGGATTATGGAGGATGTGGAGGCTGGTGAGACGCTCTGCACGGGGTGAAGTCACTGGGATTATGGAGGATGTGGAGGCTGGTGAGACGCTCTGCACGGGGTGAAGTCACTGGGATTATGGAGGATGTGGAGGCTGGTGAGACGCTCTGCACGGGGTGAAGTCACTGGGATTATGGAGGATGTGGAGGCCGGTGAGACACTCTGCACGGGGTGAGGTCTCTGGGATTATGGAGGATGTGGAGGCCGGTGAGATGCTCTGCACGGGGTGAAGTCACTGGGATTGTGCAATGCTGAAAGTATGTCCCTGACAATGGCCATGTTCGCGCAGTTTTGGCGGCGCAGGCAGCGAGCGCGGAGCAGAGAGACGGCTTTTGTGTGATTTATTTGGAATGCTTCTTCATTAATACTATGGAAACCTCTGCGCAGAAGATGTCATTCACTGGTGAGCGGCCGCATTCAGCCCACAGCCTCCACGGAAGAGGCCGGCGAGCCCCATTACTTCATACACTGCGCTGTAACAACCAGGACATTGTTTAAAGGAGAGCTCCACAGCCGTTCTGACTCCTAATACACAGTGGATTTAAAAAGTCTACACACCCCAGTTAAAGTGCCAGGTTTTTGTCATGTAAGACAATAATTTCAGAACGGTTTCCACCTTGATGCCACCCCCCCACCCCCCTCCTGAGAAATGTTTTTGGGTGAAAATATAAAGAACTTATTATATTGTGCTTGCATATATCTGCACACCCTCACACTAATACATTGCTGAAGTCCCCTTTGAATTTTTATGACATTGTTCAGTGTTATTGGGCCAGTCTATCACATGGCACATCTAGGATCGCCGATCTTTGCCCCCTCGCCATTGCAGTCGCTCCACATCTGTCAGATTGCGGGGGCGACGTCTGCGTACAGCGCCCTCTCCAGGTCACAGCCAGATTTTCCCTTTGGTCCAGGGCTGGGCTGTTCCAGAACTTTGATCTTCTGGAGAAGCCATTCTTTTGGTAATTTGGATATATTTTGGGGTCGTTGTCGAGCTGAAAGGCTCAGGCCTGAAGATTTTAATGCATAATTGACAATCTGATATTTGTAATGTCCATAATTCCCTCCACTTTGAGTAAAGCCCCAGGTCCAGTTGCTGAAAAATGACCCCAAAGCACAATGCTGCCCCCACCATGCCTCACTGTGGGGATGGGAAGTGTTGGCTTTGCACCCTTTGGCAGACTTTAAATGTTTTGGTGAAAAGGTCAGGCGTGAATGGTTTTTCTTTGTACGTAAAGGCTTCTGTCTTGCTCCCCAACCCCACAGGCGTATTTTGTTGTCATGTGCAGAACATAACCAGGAATGGCCAGAAATTCCTGCAGCTCCTTTAATGTTGCTGTCGACGGCTCACGTCCCGTACCAATTTTGTTAGTTTTTCTGAGGGGCCTCCAGTTCTAGATAATGTCAGTGTTGTACCAAATTTAAGCCACTTCCTGATGACCTCTTCATAGTGTCCATGGTAGATCTAATACCTAGGAAATTATTTTGTACCTTCTCGTGACCAATGGCTTTCAACGCTGCGATCCCTTTGCTGTGTTGTCAGCTGTTTACGGACCAGAAAACGTCAGGAAAATCCTCCCGGATTAATGGGACTTTCTCTGGGGTGAATCAGAATTGCTGTAAATGACAGTGGCCGAGCTCTGACCACTGTGTAACACGAGGAATTGTGACTGCCTGATTCTAAACACTACATCCCCAATTATAGGAGGGTGTTAACACTAATGCAAATAGATAATTGTAGTTTTGTTTTCTTTATCGGGGGGGATAAATGATTTCTGTTTTTCTCAATGGATTTGTATAGATTATAGGAAACATTAAAAGAGGGAGGAAAAAAATGTAAAATTGTTCTTGGTAGGATTTTATTTTTTTTAACTTGGGGTGTGTAAACTTTTATATTCTCCTTTATACGGTAATAAATGGGTGTTTTCTTTTTTTTTTCTTATATATATATATATATATATATATATATCATTTATCTATATATATATATATATATATATATATATATATATATATATATATATATATATATATATATATATATATATATATATATATATATATATATATATATATATATATATATATATATATATTAGTATTGTTGCAGAATATAGAAATTCTAATAACTTTGCATAAATCTGCACACCCCAAGCAAGAATTCTTAGATTGCTGGCCCGTCTTTAGGGAAGGTTGGGTTACGGCGCAGTCGCAGGCTGCTGTATCCGTCCGTACATCGGTGACTTGTCTCGTATCCGCTGAGGCTGACCTGCAGGACCCGGGGAGGACACTCGCCTTCTCTAGGACTTTTTTGGCTTCTTTTTGTTCCTGTAATGTCTGTCTTGTGTTCTTGGTCCGATGCTGTGTTTCTTAGTAACCTGCGTCTCTTTACTTCACAGGAAACCTGTAGGAGGGTGAACGCAGGACGCTGCAGATCAGGTACAGTATCCGTGTCACTGTACAGCGCACACTATACGTCTTGTGCTTTTGTTTATCAATCTTCGTAGCAGACGTTACTTGTGATGTATCGTAAGGACATGCCCTGGTGGTGGAGGCTCCGGATTCCTGGGCCGCAGTCATTTTTGGCTTTTTATATGCTCTGCAGAGCTCTCGCCCATGGGAGAATCATCACAGTCCCATGCTATGTAGTTAGTGTTAGAAATTCCAATCATGTCTTTGTATAAGCCGCATGTGTCACCCATAATTCTGTTTGTAAACAGGAGGCTCAGGCTAAACAGAAATATAAGAGCTATCCTGGTAGTGGAGCGCAGCAGTGTATGGAAATCTGGATCTTGTAGATTTTATTATAATGTACATCCTGTAGTATCCTTTAGAGCTGTGCTCCTTATTCTGCTGGTGCAGTCACTGTGTGCATTACTGATCCTGAGTTACCTCCTGTATTATACTCCAGAGCTGCACTCACTATTCTGCTGATGCAGTCACTGTGTACATACAGGAGGTAACTCAGGATCCGTAATATATAATGTATGTACACAGACTGCACCAGAAGAATAGTGAGTGCAGCTCTGGAGAATACAGGAGGTTACTCGGGATGCATGTACACAGTGACTGCACAGGCAGAACAGTGAGTGCCGCTCTGTAGAATAATACATTATATTACTGATCCTATTATACTCCAGAGCTGCACTCACTATTCTGCCTGTGCAGTCACTGTGTACATACATTACATTACTGATCCTGAGTTACCTCCTGTATTATACTCCAGAGCTGCGCTCACTATTCTGGTTCAGCCACTGTATGCTTTGTAGTATTGTGGTTGCTGATTACTCTCCCTGGTCGTCACCCTTGTCTGTTTCTTGTCTGATTCCAGCTTGCTGACTGTTTCCAGTAGTATAATGCTCATTGTAGGGGTCCTGTGAGCAGCAGTTCTCCTGTGTCTGATTCTTTTCTGCTCGGTTTTCTGACCTCCTCTCTGTGACTCACACGCTGGCCGCCGGCCACACACCCTGCATGACGAACCTTTTTAGGAAGCCGGGCTTTCCTTTTTGGAAGTGATTTGTTTCTTATTTAGCAGGAAATAGGTTTGACTCCGTCGAGTCCTTTGTTTTTTCGTCGAGGTCGCTTTAAGGTCTGAGCGAGGGTGAATGTGAACCTCAAGGTCTGTCCAGCCCATGCACAAAAACCTTGAAAATCTGTTTGCTGTCGTCAGATAAGAATTTTTATTTATTTTTTTTCCCATCTAGAGGCCTGATTCTTTTTACAGCTGAGGGTTTGTTACAGCAGTATCCTTGTATTGGTGAAGCTCCTGTGCTGCTTTCATCTCTGGCGTGTGCTGTGTATTCATCGGTCCCCGGCGCGCGGTCATGGCTGCTCCTTGTAGTCCGTGTGCCCCTAATGCTGGATGCTTGTGTCCTGCCCATGTGCTCCACTTGCTCCGCTCGCCCGCCGGCCTCCTGTGTGCTCCGCTCGCCCGCCGGCCTCCTGTGTGCTCCGCTCGCTCACCAGCCTCATCCTCTCTTGTTTTTGCCAGGTTTCATGTGTCATTTTTGGCTGTGTCCTCAGGGGGAAGCTTGGGAGCGGTCGTTGCTCTGACGCTCCAGTTGCCACTTTTTTTTCCGTCTTCCTGTCTCTGTATTTTTTTTTTTTTTTTCTTTGCACATGTGGTTATATCCACGCAACCCTGGCTACATACAGAAACGTTACTGTGTCCTGCAAATGTGATCCCTGTGGCTGCAGTCCCTGGTATGTTGTTACCCTGGTGATCATTGCTTAAAGGGTGGTATTCCTATCTGTATAGGGGAAGGCACAGGGCAGCTCAGTGGTTCGCAATATAGCTTTGCAGAGTATGATGGTGCTATGAGTGATATACCGTATTTTTCAAATTATAAGACCTTTTTCCTCTAAAAAAAAATTTGGGAGGAAAATGAGGGGGATGTCTTATAATCCTAATGTAGCTTACCGCGAAGTGAAGAGGTGCTGTGCTGGCTGCGGTGGAGGATGTGTGGAGCAGGGCGGTGCGGCGGGTGAGATGCTCTGTCGGCGGTGTGGGCTTTAAATAATGGTGCCGCCTCTGGCCTATTGATCTCCCAGCAACGGACTTAAGGAAAGTGGCGCATGCGCAGATGAGATCTCCGCTTGTCATTGAGCTGAGACCTCCATCTGCGCACGTGCTGACTCTGGCCACCATTCCTTTTAAAGCCCACACCACCCACAGAGCATCTGTGACACCCACCACCGCACAGTGCCTGCAGCCAGCACAGCCCCCACCACAGCGCCTGCAGCATCGCCCTACTCAAGCACCGCCCCTGCCTCCTATGACCCTGCTCCACTGCCCCACCTCCTCTGATAAGACACCACCAGGGTAGAAGATGGACCTTTTTTTTTTTTTTTTATATATAACCTGTTTCTCTAAATTTGGGGTGCGTCTTAGATGAATAATACGGTCTATGATATGACATCAATTAATGATCACTGGGGGTGGGACCTCTCAGACCCCCCCCCCACCCCCACATAGTTCTTCGAAAAGAAAGTGTACCAGGTTGTCGCCATGTGACATGGGCCCTTGTCGTCCCTTTTACTGAATTTGCCCCATTCTTCTGTCCATGCCAGGCTTGCCATGTTCATACATGCATTGTAACAAACCCTCAGCTCTAGACATTTCTTTTTTTTTTTTTTTTTTTTTTTCAGTGAATGCCCATTGAGGACTTGCCATTCTCCTCATTTCTAGGATGGATGACACTGTTTTTATGTGCAGCTTAAAAAAATCAGTTTCTATATCTTTTCAAGTTGCATTGCGCTCCTATCTGTACTTTGCATTCAGAGCTGCATTCTTAATTCTGCTTGCCTGGAAATGCAACAATATTGCTGTAGGGGTAATATGACCCAGGTATTATGGGTCGTGCTTTAAGCTGTCAGTCCGCTCGGTTTGTGCTGTCAGTCGCAGTTTTCCTGAGCTGCTCCCGTCCCAGATGTAAATGCTGGGGTTGTGCGTCCTAATCCAGGAGGTAATTATCTCAGCGCCTCCCTTAATCCGGATACATGACGTTACCCGGTATTACGCTCTCTCATGGCGGACCTGTATACACCGCACATTCATAATCTCTGGATGCGGCTCATCATCCCCTTTTCGTTCCCGCGGCCGTATTTTTACCCCCCCCCTTCCCCTTCCTAGAATCGGAAAGAACAGGCTTCATGGGTATATTCCAGTGATGGTTTATTGCTGCATTTAGTGGGTTATTCCCCCCCCCCCCCACACACACCTTTTGTATAACCATATTTCTGTTCCTCTTTTAGTCCTCCTGGAAATGCAGATGTGGGAGTCGCTATTTTGCCTTGTTGAAGGAGCGTGTCTAAAACTGTCCAATCATTGCTGAGCCTGTCACTGTATGGCCACACCCTTAATTGGTAACACCCCTGCTGTCTGTTATTTTCAGGAGGAGTAACAGAGGGACGGTGCAGCACGGGTTCTAAGAAAATAACCTTTAAAATGAATGTTGTGCAGGATTTACGAGAGCGGACGGATACTATTTAATGCTTAATGTAACAAGTTTGGGGTTGTTTTGTTCCTGTCCTTGGTGAGGCCAGCCTGCTGCACTCCCCGCTGCACCGTATACAGATGGCATTTTGCAGAAATGGTTTTTTTTCCCCGCCATGTGCTGGTTCGGTTGTCTTTTCCGCGGCCTTGTCTTTTCCGCGGCCTTGTCTTTTCCGCGGCCTTGTCTTTTCCGCGGCCTTGTCTTTTCCGCGGCCTTGTCTTTTCCGCGGCCTTGTCTTTTCCGCGGCCTGCGTTCAGGGAGAGACAATAACATAAGGGAGCGGCGTCTGACACCGGTCTGCCAGCAATGGAAATAATTTGTCATGGATATTAAAGTTAAAGCTGCTTCAGTCTAGATGCCGGACTGTATCAGTGACCCCTGTAAGCACAAAGCCTAATTTATCAATTTAGACAACATATAGGTTGAGCCTGAAATAAAGCGAGAAATGACCACTAGGAGGAGCAGTGTATGCCCAGCATTTAGCGACAGATGACCACTAAAAGGGAGCAGTGTGTGCCCAGCATCTAGTGAGAATTGACCACTAAGGCTATGTGCGCACGTTGCGTACATTCACTGCAGAAATTTCTGCAGCGATCTGAAGAGCACACGTGCGCTTTAACTCGCTGCAGAAATGTCCGTAGTGAAAAAAAAGCAGATTCCATGCGCTCTGCCTGCAGCTCCTGCCATAGACAGAGCAGGAGCTGCCGGCAAAGCGCACGGAAGAAGTGACATGTCACTACTTTTTACGCAGCGCTTCGGCGGTAGCTGAAGCGCTGCGCTCTAAAACGCCACGTGCGCACAGCCCCTGCACAATCTCCTTAGACTGTGCAGGGGACGCAGGACGCATGCAGTTACGCTGCGCTACAAAGCGCAGCGTAACTGCATGTATTTACGCAACGTGCGCACATAGCCTTAGAGGAGCAGTCTGTGCCCAGCACTGGCGTGAAATGACCACTAGGAGGAGCAGTGTGTGCCCAGCATTTTTCTATAGAGGACCTTTAGGAAGAGCAGTGTGTGCTCGGCCTTTTGCTATAAGGCTATCTACGCACGCTGCCTTGTTTTTGTGACCACAAAGATGTTTTTTTTTTTTTTATGGGTTTTTGGCCGCTAAAAAAACTCAAAGGCATCCACGGCAAAAACCGCATAAAAAAAGCATGCATTTTTGCCGTGTTTTTGTTGCTGTTTTTTTTCATGCATTGCATGGGTGAAAAACGCTGGCAAAAACGCAGAAAGAATTGACATGTTGCATCTTTGTGGTCACCACAAAAACGCACCTAAAACAAAACTGCACCATGCAGACAGCAAAAATGAAGACTCAGACCGGGGAAGCAAAGCCATGCCGTTTTAAGACCAAAACCGCCCGCATCCGAAAAAAAACCGCAAAACATAGCCTAAGGGTATGTGCACACGTTGCTTTTTTTCCGCGCGGAAAAAAACGCACCCTCTGGCAGAGGGGAGAATTGTAAACAATGCTTTTTGAGAAACGCATCGAAAACGCATTCGTTTTTCATGCGTTTTTCATGCATTTTTCATGCGGCGTTTTTTTAAGACTTGTCAGTGTTAATAAAGTTGGTTGAACACAGACCTTTGGAAAAAAAAACCTGTGATGTCATTTCCTTCTCCACATTCTGTTTGGATAAATGGGAGGGCTTGGAATGGAAGGAGCACCATTTGAATTTTGGAAAAGTTGAAATAAACTTCGCGCACCAAGCCCCTTGGGTACCTATACGTCAGAAAACCCCCACAAGTGACCCCATTTTGGAATCTGCACCCATCAAGGATTTTATTCAGGAGTATATTAAGCATTTTGAATCCACAGCTACTTCACCCAAAATGTTGCTGTAGCAACAATATTCTCACTTTTAGGCCCGTTTCACACGTCAGTGAAAAACACTGACGTTTTTCACTGGCGTGTAAAACACGCACATGTCCCTCCGTGTGCCGTGAATCATGGCACACATGGGTTGTCTAAGTGCAATCCGGGCTCCGTTCTCCGTGGCCCGTGATTGCACTTAGAGATTAACTCACCTGCACCCGCTCTCCATGGTGCTGATCGCTCCCGCGGTGCATCATCCGGCCGGCGCTGACCCCCGCAGCAGCTGCTTCCGGGTCGGCTGTGTCATGCATCATGAATATGCGCGACAATGAGCCGGCTCAGAAGCAGCAGGCTGCACGGGCTGCAGAGGACATCGCTGGACGCCGGGTGAGTTAAAATGATTTTTATTTTAAAAGCACGTTTTTTTTTTTTTTCTGGCACGTGTTTCACGGATCACACCACTGCGTGGTCCGTGGAACATCAGTGATGCCAGAAAAAAATGGACATGTCTCCGTGCGGCAATCACGCACACGCGGGTACGCCGCATGGAGACACGTGCAGTGAAAAATCACTGACGTGTGAGCAGACCCATTCATTATAATGCGTCTGCGTATGTCAGTGATCCTGGTACGTTTAAAAAAAAGCACAAACGTACCAGAATCACTGACGGGTGAAAGGGGCCTAAGGCTATGTGGCCATAATCCAGCGACACGGCGTCTAGTACAGTGCCAGCCTTCCTGCAGCTGCCCATGCCCACGATTTGGGTTCAGGCTGCTGTGGAGCTCTATGCTACCTGCAGAGAACACTCTCGTCTCTGCAGCATAAATTGACATGCTGAGGCTCGGGAAGCCACGCTACCGGTCAGTTTATGCTGCGGAGAAAAGAAGCACAGTGGGCATGGGATCTCCAAAAATCCTTCCACTGTGCTTCTACTGCACAACGCAGCGTTATGGACGCAGGGAAAACACTCAGCGTCCATAACGCTGCAAACCCTGATTGTGGGCACACAGCCTAAAAAGCGTCAATGGATGAAGGGATGTCAAATATATAGAACGTCCCACCCCCGCCTGCATATTCTAAGCTGGCACCTTTAGTACCTTTCATGTGGCACTAAAGGGTGCCTAGCTTAGTAATTATCCAATAAAAAAAAAAAAAATGAAAAAAATGGCGTGGGGTCCCCCCTATTTTTGATAGCCAGTCAGGGTAAAGCAGACAGCTGTAGCCTGCAAACCACAGCTGGCAGCTTCATCTTGGCTGGTGATCAATTTGGAGGGCTCCCCAGGCTTTTTTTTTTTAATTTATAAATAAAGAATAAAAAAAAAAAATAACGTGGGGTCCCCCCAAATTAGATCACCAGCCAAGGTGAAGCTGACAGCTGGGGTCTGGTATTCTCAGGGTGGGAAGAGCCATGGTTATTGAACTCTTCCCAGCCTAAAAATAGCAGGCCACAGCCGCCCCAGAAGTGGCGCATCCATTAGATGCGCCAATCCTGGCGCTTCGCCCCAACTCATCCCGCGCCCTGGTGCGTTGGCAAACGGGGTAATAAATGGGGTTGATACCAGATGTGTAATGTCACCTGGCATCAAGCCCAGCAATTAGTGATGTCACGGCGTCTATCAGACACCCGACATAACTAATTGACAGTAAACAAAAGCAAAAAAAGACAACAAAAAATTTTTTATTAGAAAAAACACTCCCCAAATCATTCCCTTGTTCTCCAATTTAATAAAAAAAATGGGTCCGCAGAAATCCATTTGGATGTCCCACGTCAGCTCTGGACCTTCTAGAATATGGGGGCACGTTCAGGGAACGTATCCCCCATTTTCTAGGAGGGCAGATCCTCCATTTGAGGAGAGTGGGTGCAAAAATCTGCACCCACTCTCCCCGGGTCACAGCTGCAGAGTGCCGAGCAGCCAGCACAGCTCACACTGAACACTGTGCTGGCTGTCAGCTGCTCGGAACATGTGACCGGCCGGCGTCTGCTGTGAAGGAGGAGGGGGCCGCGGGGGATCAGCGCTGCGACCGGACAGGTATGTATGACACCGGGGGGAATTGGGGTGAACGGGCAGGGCCTGGGAGCATTTTTCTGTCGCATGTCTCAAGGCACATGCGACAGATAACATAGGAGCAGGGCGGCCGGTGCGCTACTGTGCGCGCGGCCATGTTGGATTTTCGGGAGGGGGGTCGGGGCGGGCACTTTGGCGACACCGGGGGCTTTGCCAGGAAGTGAGGTCAACAGGAAACCTCTTGACCTCACTTCCAGGTAAATGCCTGCGTTCTGGCGTGCCGACAAAGGCCGCGGACCGCAACAAAAAAGCAGGTCCATGCGGTGTAGCTGCGTTCTGACCCACATCATTGATTCAATGGGGGAGAGAACGCAGCCACACCGCACAAAAGAAGTGACATGCTGCTTTTCTTTCCGCACCGATTTTTGGCATCCAAAACGCTGCGGAAAGAAACGCAGCGTGTGCACTGATTTTTCAGCTTTCCCATACACTTTGCTGGGAAAGCTGAACGCATGCAATTTGCCACTGAAACGCTGCGGTTCAAAACGCAGCGTTTCCGCGGTAAAAAACGCAACGTGTGCACACAGCCTTAATCTCCTCTAGGAGGAGCAGTGTGTGCCCGGACTTTGGCTAGGCACACGTCCCCACCCCTCAGAGGGGTTATCTATTTAGAGATGAGTAATCTGAATTCCACCTCCTGTCATATAAGTGATTGTCAGTCTGTCCCTGTGCCATGCTTTATACTTCATCTCTGCTCCATGAGGGTACAGCAGTGATTTGTGACTCTTCTCTGCCTAAATGTAATTGAGGCGACATTTAGGCAGAGCAGAGCCACAAATCACTGTTACACAATAGTCTTCTTAAGTGCTGTAGTATAAAGCATGGAGGACGGAAGGAGAAACCAGAATTTATGTAACAGGATATCCTGTTACATCAATTCTGTTTTCTTCTTCCATCCTCCATGCTTTATACTACAGCACTCCTTTTAAGAAGACTATTGTGTAACTACAAGCTCAGTGACGTAATTTCTTGGAGCCCTAAGTTAAAGGGGTCGCACAGGATTGGAGGGTCCCTGCACCCGGCCTCTATCGCTGCTGCACATCTATGCAGGGCGTTCGGCCATTGTACCGTGTACCCAGATATGTTGCGTTTTGTGCTAAGATCTTGTAGGCAATAGCCAGATTTGGGGTGCAGGTGCTGATTACTGCCCCGACCCCCTCCTCCCTTTCCTCATTATACCTATGCCCAGTTTATGGCAGTAATAAATGGCTGATGTTGGGAGGAAGCCGCGGTACAATGGCTGCCAGGAAGGTTTACATTCTCCAGCTCTGCCCGGTTTCCTCCTGAGGCCTCTGCTCGACGGGCACCTACACCCCACATTGGTGCCTGGCATGTCCGATCTCTGCTGCCCCCTAGTGCTCAGTTTCCTGCAGGAGACCACCCTGATATACAGCAGAGCTGCGCTCCCTGGGATGAGGCTTTATTATGACTATTCTGTAATGTTCATCCTGAGCCTCCTGGTTCATGATCACAATGACCTACACACAGAGGGAGACGAGAGCAACCGAGGTCACTCAGATCTGTGGATGTATTTTACATACAGAGCAGGACTTCAGGTGCTGTCTCTGGTGGTCTGTATGCATCATTGTATGCATGCATCCCCCCCCCTCCTGTATGCATCATTGTATGCATACATCCCCCCCTCCTGTATGCATCATTGTATGCATGCATCCCCCCCTCCTGTATGTATGCATGCACCCCCCCCTCCTGTATGCATCATTGTATGCATGCATCCCCCCCTCCTGTATGCATCATTGTATGCATGCATCCCCCCCTCCTGTATGCATCATTGTATGCATGCATCCCCCCCTCCTGTATGCATCATTGTATGCATGCATCCCCCCCTCCTGTATGCATCATTGTATGCATGCATCCCCCCCCTCCTGTATGCATCATTGTATGCATGCATCCCCCCCTCCTGTATGCATCATTGTATGCATGCATCCCCCCCTCCTGTATGCATCATTGTATGCATGCATCCCCCCCTCCTGTATGCATCATTGTATGCATGCATCCCCCCCTCCTGTATGCATCATTGTATGCATGCATCCCCCCCTCCTGTATGCATCATTGTATGCATGCATCCCCCCCTCCTGTATGCATCATTGTATGCATGCATCCCCCCCTCCTGTATGCATCATTGTATGCATGCACCCCCCCCTCCTGTATGCATCATTGTATGCATGCATCCCCCCCCCTCCTGTATGCATCATTGTATGCATGCACCCCCCCCTCCTGTATGCATCATTGTATGCATGCATCCCCCCCCCTCCTGTATGCATCATTGTATGTATGTATCATTGCCCATTGTTGTGTGAAGCAGACAGGTTTTGTTTATTAAAGTCTTAAGTGCTCTGACCCTAAACGCCCCGAGCTCACCCATGTAACCGGCCATGATTGTGGAGACCGTGCCGCTGCAGAAGTATTCCTCCCCATCCCCCTATACCGGGCTGCACTATTAGGGCTGCTTCTCACTTGCGAGTTTCTCGCAGTAGAGCAATGTGAGAAAATCTCGCATTGGAATCGGACACACGTTAGTGAATGATTCAGCTCTCATCTGCGATTTTTTTTTTTTTTTTTTTTTTTTTTTTTTTTTTCCTCAGTCCAAATCGGACTGAGAAAAAAATCGCAGCATGCTGCTTTTTTGCGAGTTTCTACTGCGAGTTTCTCCAATGCAAGTCTATGGGAGCGTGTAAAAAATCGGGTGTCACGGGACGGCACTCACCATCCTAGTGACATCCGATTTTCTAAATACATTTCTCGCATGTTTCCTAAAACACTGGAAACGAGTGTGTCACAATGTCTGTCAATCACTATTCTGTCAGTCGGTCTCTCCCTCTCGGTCTCTATTCTCTGTCAGTCCGTCACTATCTCTGTCCCTCTCTGTCTGTCGGTCAGTTTCCCCCCCCCTCTCTCATACTCACCGTTCCCCAATCTCCGGCGCGGCGCTGCATGGCGTTCACACTGCGGCGGCTTTTACTATTGTGAAAAAGCCGGCCGCTCATTAAACAATCTCGTATTCCCGGCTTTCCCTGCCCACAGGCGCCTATGATTGGTTGCAGTGAGACACGCCCCCACGCTGAGTGACGTGTCTCACTGCACCCAATCACAGCAGCCGGTAGGCGGATCTATACTGTGCAGTGAAATAAATAATTAAAAAAAAGGCGTGCGGTCCCCCCCAATTTTAATACTAGCCAGATACAGCCATACGGCTGAAGGCTGGTATTCTCAGGATGGGGAGCTCCACGTTATGGGGAGCCCCCCAGCCTAACAATATCAGCCTGCAGCCGCCCAGAATTGCCGCATACATTAGATTCAACAGTTCTGGGACTGTACCCGGCTCTTCCCGATTTGCCCTGATGCGTTGGCAAATCGGGGAAATAAGGAGTTATTGGCAGCCCATAGCTGCCAATAAGTCCTAGATTAATCATGTCAGGCGTCTGAGACACCTTCCATGATTAATCTGTAAATTACAGTAAATAAATAAACACACACACACACGAAAAATCCTTTATTAGAAATAAACAAACAAATTCCCTCATTACCAATTTAATAAGCCCCAAAAAGCCCTCCATATCCGGCATAATCCACGGACCTCCAGCGTCGCTTCCAGCTCTGCTGCATGCAGGTGACAGGAGCAGCAGAAGACATCGCCGCTCCTGTCAGCTCCACGCAGCAACTGAGGTGAGTAGCGCGATCTGCTGAGGTGTCACTGAGGTTAATCGCGGCCACCGCTGGATCCAGGTAACCTCAGTGACAGCTCAGCTGATCGCGCGGCTGTCTTCAGTTGCTGCGTGGAGCTGACAGGAGCGGCGGTGTCTTCTGCTGCTCCTGTCACCTGCATGCAGCAGAGCTGGAAGCGACGCTGGAGGTCCGTGGATTACGCCGGATATGGAGGGCTTTTTGGGGCTTATTAAATTGGTAATGAGGGAATTTGTGTTTTTTATTTCTAATAAATGATTTTTTCGGGTGTGTGTGTTTATTTACTGTAATTTACAGATTAATCATGGAAGGTATCTCGGGGAGACGCCTGACATGATTAATCTAGGATTTAGTGGCAGCTATGGGCTGCCATTAACTCCTTATTACCCCGATTTGCCAACGCACCAGGGTAAATCGGGAAGAGTCGGGTACAGCCCCAGAACTGTCGCATCTAATGTATGTGGCAATTCTGGGCGGCTGCTGACTGATATTGTTAGGCTGGGGGGCTCCCCATAACGTGGAGCTCCCCATCCTGAGAATACCAGCCTTCAGCCGTATGGCTTTATCTGGCTGGTATTAAAATTGGGGCGGGAGGACCGCACGCCATTTTTTTTTTTTTTTAATTTATTTATTTCACTGCACAGTATAGACCCGCCCACCGGCTGCTGTGATTGGTTTGAGTGAGACACCTGTCACACAGCTTGGAGGCGTGTCTCACTGCAACCAATCATAGGCGCCTGTGGGCGGGGAAAGCAGGGAATACGAGATTGTTTAATGAGCGGCCGGCTTTTTCAAAATAGTAAAAGCCGCCGGAGCAGTGTGAACGCCATGCCGGGGATCGGTGAGTATGAGGGGGGGACACTTCAGTCACTCGGGGGATTAGCGGTCACCGGTGAGTCCTTCACAGGTGACCGCTAATCAGGACGCGGCACAGACAGAGCCGCAGCATGACAATGAAGTCGGGTGACGTTCACCAGAGTTCATTCTGACAGTGCGGCTCTGTCTGTGTCTGCTGTCATCTGCCATTCAGCTCTGCTACATGGCTGTCTGTGTCTGCTGTCATCTGCCATTCAGCTCTGCTACATGGCTGTCTGTGTCTGCTGTCATCTGCCATTCAGCTCTGCTACATGGCTGTCTGTGTCTGCTGTCATCTGCCATTCAGCTCTGCTACATGGCTGTCTGGGTCTGCTGTCAGCGGCCATGTAGCAGCGCTGAATGGCAGATGACATAGTAAAAAATACGCATTACACACGCTAGTAAAATCATTAATTTATTCAGAAAAAGCATCTCGCTTGCGTTGCACTCCGACCTAACGTGAACTAAAATCAGCCGAGTTTTTTTTTTTTTTTTTTTTCAGCCAACTTGGACCGATTTTACTCGCATAATGTGTTTCCAGCCTTAAGCATATGCTTATGGGAGTAGCGCTCCCAGCATATTCTGATTGCGTCTGTTGGGAGTGATCCCCTTTGGTCTTGCCTGAACAGAAATATCTGCTCTGTGTGATCCTCAGGCTGTGTGCACAGTGCGGGGTGTTTTTTTTTTTTTTTTTTTTTTACCTTTTTTAAAGTTCAGGGTTTTTTTTTTCACAAAACTGAAAGCAAATCCTTATATCAAAGCCAATGAGAAACATGAAGCGCTGTGCACATCTGGAGTTTTTGGGTTTTTTTTTTCTTGCAGATTTGGTGCAGGAAATCTGCAGCTGTCAATTCTTTCAGTGGTTTTGTCTGTTTTTCACCATTAAAAACAATGAAAAATGCAGAAAAATAGATAAAGAATTTAGGGGAAAAAAAATTGTTCCCTCCAACAGATGCAGAAATTTCTGTAACCAAATACTCAACGTGCACATATAGCCTTAAAGGGCTGAAATCTGTGAGCACTAGCAGCAGGCGAGGTATGCCTATCTTTTATGTATACAGGGTATATACAGTCTGGGTCCATGGATCAGGCACACGGCCCTTGTCCCCTCGCGCTCGGCGTCGGCCCTTGTCCCCTCGCGCTCGGCGTCGGCCCTTGTCCCCCATCAGATCCGTTTCTTGAGCTGCTCTATGGGATCCACTGAATATCCACATGTTGTTGTAACCACTCATCTTAAGGCGCTCCGCCTGCTCCCGTAATCCCCCCCCCCTAAGAAGATTACAGGCAAGTTATTTTGGAGTGTGCGGAGGGCGAGGGGACTTCAGATGCCGCTGATGGGTTCACGCTGCAGCGTTTACCAGTTTCCTGCTGCTGGCTGCAGCCTGTGGCTAATGGCACTACAGCACTTTTGCTGGACCTGTAATGGCTTGTCTGTCACTTTGCTTGCTGTCAATGAATAGGAACGTTCTTATTTATTTAGAGGCTGAAAACCTGTCCTGAGTGAAACTGTCACATTTTGGTCTACGTTGTGGCAAAGTGGAGGAATCAATTTCTGTTACAATGTATCAGGCAGGCTCTCAACTTTTTTTTTTTGTAACATCTGGCCTGATGGTCGCGTGTAATTTCATGGTTTGGGCTCAGGGCCTGAGACCATTCCAAACGGCTCCGGTGCCAGCTGTGTAATACCACCGGTACCATAGAATAAATTAACCTCTTAGATGCCACTGTCAATCATGGGGTTAGGAATTGTGGTTGAGTGTTGCTTCTCTGTCCCATCTTCTCTCCCGTGCGATGTGATTGGCAGCTGCACATTTTGAACGCCAAGAGCCGACTTTTGGCTGCGGGAAAAAAAAAGTAACCAATTCACAATGTGTGAACACAGTCTAATGATGGGGAAAAAATGTGTAATTATATAGTTTTAAAAACTGAAAATCTCCAAAACCAGATTGAATTTGTAAATATATTGGGTGTCCCCCACATAAGTAATTGTCCGAACAATTTGCCATTGATCGTCTCTGGAGCCGCCGTCGCTCTTCGTTCTGTAACTTTTTGCCGTGTTCTATTTTCTTTTTTCGGTTACATTTTTAGCTGTTGCTTATTTTTGATGAGCTTGTCACAATCTCCGGTGGATTAGTGCTGGGACGGCCCGTGTATTACCGGCAGCTGCCGCATCCCTGGGATTTATATCTATATTTGTGTCAGCGCCACATAATCCGCGCCGAGAGGATATCAGCATTTTATACCGACATTAACTGCTAATCCACAAGAGTCTTCCAGATTTATTCTCATATTTTACTTTTATCACAAAATCCCCGTTTGACTTTTGCTTGGCTTTTTTTTTTTTTTTTATATATTTTTTATTTTTTTTTTTTGTATCTGGGATAGATGATCACCATAACTGCCCATCAGTTTATCACCCGCCATAAGGCTATTGCCATTCAGGGTTCTAGGAAAGCTGTGTGATAGCTAAGCCTTTAATTATCCACCGTCCAGTCTGCTGATCCCCAGAGCTGTGGATTGGTTTTCTGATTTATTCTCAGTCCTCTGTCTCCACTTTTTTTTTTTTTTCTTGCCGACATAGTGTGTGTGTGTGTGTGTGTGTGTTATATTATATCCCGATTCTAACGCATCGGGTATTCTAGAATTTACGTATTGTGTAGTTAATGTGTGATTTTTGTTTGTGTATATATGTATGTATGTGTTGTGTGTAGTTGCCAAGTGTTTGTGTAGGACACTGTAAGGCTATGTGCCCACGCTGCGGATTTTGCCGCGGATTTCCCGAAAATCTGCAGCAGCGGCACTTCCAAGCCATTTCAATGGCATTTTGGAAATGCTGTGTCCATGCTGCGGATTTTTCCGCTGCGGATTTGCCGCGGATTTTGATCCGGAAAAATCTGCAGCATGTCAATTGTTTGTTGCAGATTTGGTGCGGACTTTGGGTATAGAATGGGAAAAAAAAAATCCGCATCAAAATCCGCGGGTGCGGATTTGCCGCGAAAGTCGCGGATTTTCAGGCAGAAAAGTCCGCAGGTACATTCTACCGTGGACACAGCCTAAATGTTCTGGGTGTGGGGGGGGGGTGTGTGAGTGTTTGTGTGTTGCGTTTGTGGAGCGCTGTGTGTCTGCAGCATTGTGTGTTTTGCACGGTTCGTGTGGCTGTGGGGTGTGTTTTGGGGGGAGGTATGTTTTGTGCAATGTGTGTTCTGCGCGGTGTGTGCGGTGGTGTTTGTGGTTCCTGGTGTGGTGTGTTGTGCGGTGAGCGTGTGGCAGTGTATGTGTTTTGGGGGGAGGTGTGCACACCCCTCTACCCCCCCCCCCCCCCCCCCATCGTGCTCCATCCTCCATGCTGCACACCCCCCATTCTATAATAGTCCTCCTATTATACTCGGAGTATAATGGGAGGAGTAGTTCTGGGGGGAGGTGTATAGGTGCCAAACGTGTGCCAGGGCGGGGCCGAGCGGGTCAACGTGTGCCGGGGGCCGAGCGGGCGAGGCGTCGGCGTATGCTGGCTCCCTGCACATGTGTACCAGGAGCCGGTGTACGCTGGTAACCATGATACACATTGGGTAACTAAGGGAAGCGCTTCCTATAGTTACCTGATGTTTATCATGGTTACCAGCGTACACCGGCTCCGTCACGATCCCAGCATCACAAGGTTATGTCTGGGCTGGGTTGCCGGTGTGGACTCCTGGGAGTGCAGCAGTCACCTGGGAGTCGGGGCTTCGTTTGAATTCGGGGGAAGGGGCGTGGCTGAGCGGGTGATGCGAGTGGCCAATCCATGCGGGGGGCGGGGCCAGGCCGAGCCCAGCGGCCAATCCGACAGTTGTCACTGTAACGACACAATTTTGGAGCAAGACAGACAGACACAGACGCAATTATATATTTTATATATTATATATTACACACACATATATATATTACACGCTCTATGTAGGCAAAAATATAATTACTTTTTTTTTTTTTTTTTTTCCCCCTCCTTCAGACGTAGATATAGAGAATGGCGGATCTAGAACTCGTGGACGCCCTGACGGACGCCCCACCAGAGATTGAGCCCGAGATCAAGCGGGACTTTATCAGCTCGCTGGAGGCCGAGCCTTTTGATGATGTCATCGGGGAGAAATTCGACAAAACAGACTACGTCCCGCTCTTAGATGGTGATGAGGTCAATGGGTCTAGTGACAAACACGCGGCTGAAGGTAGGTTGTAATATATAAAGGCAATCTGTGTGTGTTTGTGTGAGCTAAATAAGAGAGATTGCGACAAACTAATATTTTGTTGCAGTCACTGTGTACATATATTACATTACTGATCCTGAGTTACCTCCTGTATTATCCTCCAGAGCTGCACTCACTGTTCTTCTGACCTTTCCCCTCACATTTCTCTGGTGCAGGTCATCATTCCTCGGTGCTGGAGAACGGTGAACACATCACAGGAGACGTCGGTGAGTCGGGTATGATATTACATTTTTCTATTTGCCACTTTCCCCAATGTTACAATGTACAGTTATGGATCCCGGGTCTCACTTTTTTTTTTGTGTAACTGAACATTTCCCTGTGGGGTCGTTCATCTCCTGATTATTCAGTGCTATTATCCTGCAGCATTTATCATCATGTTTAGGAATAAGGCTCTAGCGCAGGTTATGGCGGTGCAGTCTCCTCCTGATTTTATCCTCTGGGTATAGGGGATTTCCATGTTCTGTATAATCAGGGCCGTGGTGACGGGACGCCTCGTTCTCCGTTGTTTACCTGGGATCTGGCACTTGTATGCAGCGTTTGTGATTAGTCACTGTGACGTGCGATTCCTGCGTCTGTCCACCAATGATTCACAGCAAAATCCTTAAACATTCACTTTTTGGTTATTACTGTGAATCTTCTGCAAGTCCCAGGCAATTACATGAAAGTTCTTCACTTTTACTTTTTAGTGCATTGTCCGTTCTGACCCCTAAATGTTTCTTCACCTGGAGCCTCGAGGATCCTCCTCTGCACCAAAATGATCACTGGGAGGATGGGGCCTTCAGACAGGCGTGTAGGGCCTCTCTACAGGAGCCAGTTCTCACTATAATAGGCCGTGTATTCACTGATACTTTTTTGGTTCAAGGGCCACATTTTCATATTGAAACAATCCAAAAGGCCATAAACAAATTAAAGGTCTTCTTACATTAATACATCAGTAGAACAAAGTTTTGAATATTTGCTAATTATTTGGTTAGTGTTTGCTCCCCAAAAAATTCAGTGTGAACACACCCAACCTACAGTGAGTTTTTGGAGCAGAAACTAAAGTAAATCATCCTCATAATCTCAAACTAAGTTTTGAGAACTTTTCTGTTTTAACATTAATCATGTTATGGATTGCTACATGATCAGAACCACCATCAGTACAGGAATCTAGTGTTGTAATCACTATAGGTACAGGAATACATTACCAGAACCACCGTCGGTACAGGAATGCAGCGTGAGAACAATCATAAGTAGAGGAATGTTGTGTTAGAACCACTGTCCGTACAAGAATACATCACCAGAATCGGTCAGTACAGGAATGCAGGGTCGGTCCAGGGTCACTGTCGGTACAGGAATACATCACTAGAACCACTGTCGGTACAGGAATACATCACTAGCACCACTGTCGGTACAGGAATACATCACTAGCACCACTGTCGGTACAGGAATACATCACTAGCACCACTGTCAGTACAGGAATACATCACTAGCACCACTGTCAGTACAGGAATACATCACTAGCACCAACAATGATGACTTCCCTCTCCTCCGGTCTTCTGCTGCACATCCCGACACTGTACCCTTTAAAAATAAGGGTGCTTTCACACTGCATTCCTCTCCTTGTTTAGTAGTCCTGTTGGGGCTTCTGTCTGAACCCCCATCCTCCCCCTGCAAAACACCGAGTGTTTGCCTCCAGAAAACATACTCTCTCGAATATGGTGCATGACAGCACATGGTGACGGTCTGCTCCATTATAGTCAATCGCCCTATTGGCGCATATGCCCGACGCCCGTTTTGCAGGGGTTCGGATGGAAGCCCCTAGGGGACCAGTGAACGGAGAGTAACGCAGAGTGAAAGGGGGGCCTAGATTGATCTGTGAATACAGTTGAATAAAGGTAGATGAGCACCGACGTCTCCCATGTCTCCGGGACCGCATGTTGAGCAGGCCTGGGGTTAGGCCTGGTGTAAAGCCTGGTGGAGCACTGGCAGAAAGTAAAAAGCATGAGAATGCAGTGTAACCGTAATAACCAGCACGGTTATGCAGCGTACCCAATGATTGATGAAGACCCACCCCATGTACAGGCAGCGCGGAGAGACACTGCGGTGATTGACACGACCTGCAGCCGGATCTGTCAGCGGCTGCTGCTAAATATATAGATGTATATAGAGCCGTGCTCCGGTGAAGTCATGGCGGAGTCACGGAGGTGATATGGGTGCGGCACTTTATGAGCGCAGTGTCCTCATTACTAAAATAAGAGCATGTAATCAGTTCTAATAACAGTCTGTCACCAGTCACCCCAAGGGGCGGCCGTGACGCAAGAACTTGCTATTCAGTGTTTGCATTCCTATGACGTGTGCTTCTGAAATGGACGGTCTCCAGATTCTGACATTCGAAATGAAGGATATTGCCCTGAATGGCCTAAAGCCCCCGGAAAAGCTGCACCTCTCTCCCGCAGAAAGTGACCGGTGTTCATATTTGCTAATTGAGGCACCCGGTGCTTTGTCCGCGCGGCTCCGTCACTCCCTCCGGATAACCTGCAGCTGAATCTGTAAATTGGGCGTGAGACGAGTGGGAGGAAGGGAGCCTGGAGCCGCCCGTCCGTGCCAAGTGTGCACCCGAAATAACATGTGCAAAGGTGACTCTGCGCGGATCTGAGCAGAAAACCTGTGCGAAGCCCAAAATAACAAAATGCACGAACAAAATCAGATTCACATCTGCACCAAGAATCCTCTGAAGACACACAATCCCCGCAAATTGCGGTTATGTATTGTATTTTTCGGATTAGAAGGCACACTATTCCTCCAAAACTTTGGGAGGAAAATGAGGGGTTCATCTTAAAATCAGAATATAGCTTACCGGGGGGGGCTGTCTGTGCGTTCGGGTGGCCGAGTGCCTGTGGCTGCGTGCTGGAGGCCGGCTGCCTCTCTGTGCGGGCGGGTGGCTGTGCGGTGAGTGTCCCAGTGTGTCTGCGGTCCTGGTTCAAATGATGGCGCTAAGAGTCGGCGCATGCGCAGATAGCGCTCTTAAATGAGAGCTCTATCTGCGCATGCGCCATCATTTGAACCAGGACTGTGGACAGACAATCACCGCACCGGCCTCCTCCACTACTCCGCTGCTGCCACTGACTGCTGCCGCTGCCACGGACCGCAGCTGCCAGCACAACCTCTGCCTCCTGTGACCCTACTTCACCACCACTGCTGCCCCCCTCCAGTAAGACACCAGAGTATAAGACGGACCCCATTTTTAATTTTTTTACTTTGTTTTTTTTTCCTCTCTAAATTTGGGGTGTGTCTTTATAAAAGAAAAATACGGTATTTTGGTGCAGAAAAGGCAGCTGAAATAATGGAGGATTTTTGCACTATTTTAAATGAGCGTAGTGATGATCTCCCTCGACTATCCGCTCTTGTAAACACGGCGGCAAGAGAATAAATCCAGTAAAAACCAGCGCTGATCGCCGTGCAGCGTCCATCGTAGTCACGCTCGTTCCTTTCCCATCAGTTTTCGGGTCCGTGTCCAGTAAACGAGCGGCAGTTCTGTAAATGGCCCGTATGTCTCTCGGGGTGTGAGTGGCCATCGTGTCCAGCGCCGCTGTTTTACACATATCAGTTTGCAAAGGCGACTTGATGAATTTTGCGCTGTGGGTGTGACTGGGGAATGTGGCCCAAAATCAGCGTCCTCCCGTTTCCTTCAGCAGGCGGTAATGAGACAAAAGGGCCAGTGCGGGGGGCATTACCTGGGGGGACCTGGGTAGCAATGCATGGAGCCTAGTAATGGGAGAAGCTAACTGGCTTTGGAAATCAGCGGCAGAGTAGAACTCGGGACCCCCCATGTCCTGGAGGTGGGGGACCCCCCCCCCCCGGCCCCCCTTCACGGTCCTGTTGGCAGTCTAGATGTGGGGGGCGCACGTCGTGGGGTCCTCTGTGCCTTTTTTGGCTGCTCGTTTGTGCTTTCTGGATCTGTTTTACTAACCTTGTGCTTTGTGCCTCTCTCCTCTCCTCCTCTCTCCTCTCCTCCTTTTTCTATCTCCCCTCCCGGCTCCTTGTTTCCTCCCATAGAGTAATGCTCCTCTCACACCAGGACTCCTCTGCTTCCTCTCTACACTCAGTGCTTTCTCCTCCAATCTCCGCTTCCCCTGCCCGGCCGCTAGTGGATAGAAGAAGCCGGTGCCGTCCTCACCAGGCGCCCTCTGCTGAAGGCTCCTCTTCCTCCTCCTTCTGTCTCCAGCGCTTCCCATCTCTCCGTGTAAGCAGATGACGGGACCCTCGGACCTGCTGCACTCGCTCACCACCTCTTGCTTCTTTTCTGCACCGTTCCTTGGGACTCGCTGCATTTTTCTGGGAGTGTGAAGAATGCTTTCCTGAGAGGTGGCCACTCTTCTGCCGCCTCCTGCCTCCCTTCACCCTCAGCCGCCCCTTCACAATGTAGACATTAGTGCCTTCACACCATCATTGACGCTCCCTTGTCCTTGTCGCTCTGAATTAGTTTTTCTTTTCATGTCTTACTAACCTGCAATAAACTATATAACACTCACGCTTGGTTTGAATTGCTTCTACTAATGGTTTTTGGAAAGTTTTAACACAATGTATGTGACTAACCCTCTGTGGGGAATGTACATAGCGGCCTCGTACAATTTGTCATCTGAGTATAGAACTTTTTTAACCTGATTTTGTTTTTTTGTTTTTTTTTATATGATATAGTTATATAATTTTTTTAATTATTTTTATATTTTAATTAAATATATATAAATGTTTATATTTTAATTATGTGTATTTCTAATTTATATATAATTTAATTTATATATATATATATATATATATATATATATATATATATATATATATATATATATATATATATATATATATATATATATATATATATATATATATATATATATATATATATTTAATTAATATAAAAATAGTTATATAATATATATCAAAAAAATATTTTTATTTTTTATATGGATATAGTTATATATATTTTTTTGTATTATGTTATATAACTATATCATAAATATATATATTTTTAATTTTTTTTAAATAGCCCCTCTCCTTGCCCATTATTACCATTTTATTACAGCTTCTCTTCATGGTAACAATTGCTATTTGCAAGGATGATAGCGTAGAAATGACCAGATGAGACACCACCAAGGGTGGTCTTTTTTTTTTTTTTTTTTTTTTTTTCCTTCTTCCTTGCAGCTTTTGGGAGATGAGGGGGGGCTGGCATTTTTATTTGCTGGTGTGCAATTGTTTGAGCCCGACTCTTGCACACCACAAATACGGTGACAAGTAGCGATTTGATGACAGAGGGTCCATGGCAGTGACGAGCAGTCAGAAGTCACCGCTGCAGCCCTGCTCTGCTCGGTGACTGCAGGAGGAACGTCTTCCAGCTGTAACAGGTCAGTAGCCTGGCATTTGTTGTACAGTATCTGGCTTCTGACCTCGGCTTTCCCCGCGGTGTAATCATCATGCTGCTGTACTGATCACTAACTCTGCTCAGTCGGTGTAAAGCCTCATGCAGACGCCCCTGCATTGCAGACATCTGAATGAGGCTTTTCACTGACAGAGCCACGTTTCCACATGCATGACAGCTGTCAATCAAGCAATTGTCCCGCCTACTTTGAGCTGCTCAGCCGTGTAAACAGCGTGGTCCACACAGCAGGGTCCAATA